>NW_024363605.1:0-191011 GCF_014805655.1 Passer montanus | reverse complement strand
GGGGTGCTGGGGGCGGGGGGGAAGGAGAACTGTAGGGAGATCAGAGAACATCTAAACTACAATAACATAACTATACATCAATAAAGCTTCTCTTAATATTCACACAATATTCATCCCTTAATTGTGAAAGCAAATCATCTCATCCATCTATAACAAGTTGAAAGAGGACAAAGTCATCAAAGCATCACTTACTTACTGATATAAACAAGTAATCTGAGTCAGGTGAATCTCACTGAGGAGGCATACATCTCTCTAAAATGCACAAACTTTTATACCCTTCCTCAACCATGTCCTGTTTTCCCGTTGGCTGGGTATCAGGAACTCACATTCCTCACATTCTTTCTGACTCCCCACAGTGCTCAAGCTGATACCTCCCTTCCCTCCCCTTTCTATACTTCTAAATACCAAGCACTGGTTAACTCCCCTTTTCCTGCCCCACCCCAAAATCAAGCAGCCTAGGTTCATGCTAACTACATCTTTGCCTAAAAGATATAAGTATACATTATTATGGCTGAAGCAAAACATTATTCTATCTCTTACATGGTGGATCATCACTTGCTGTTTCTGGTTCAAAATGCTTCTCACCAGCTTGCCCAGACTTGAAAGACATGAGAAACTGTTTTGTCATACTCAGTCATGTTGGACCAACTACCATCCTTGATGTTTCAAAATGGCCCTGTGGTCATAAAAGCTGAAGCTTTAATCAAGACCAGCTGAAACTGTTTTGACCTGTACCATCTATCTACTTCTCAAGCTCCTCCTTTCACTAGCAAGTGGCACCACTGGGCCCTGGCACCCCTGGTCCTTGCTTGCAGAGCTTCACACTCATTCTTGCTCTGCTCCAGGTCTCCCCTGGTGCAGGGAATGAGTAAAAAGTAAAGAATTGTTTCTCCATTGCTTCTTAGAATATTAAGGTTTGAAAGTTGAAGTGTTCAACTGCCTCTAACAAAAACTTTAGAAACTGCTATATTTTAGAAAATAAGGCATCCTGTTTCAAGTCATTAAGAAAGCTTGTAGTTGGTACATCAGCAGAGCAAGTAATAAGCTTTGAAACATCAGGCGAACTTCTCCTGAAAACCAATGTTATAGGCAACAACCAGATCAGGCCAAATCAATAATTTAAGAAAGCCAGATTAAAATAAAAAGGAAATAGATTTTATTTCATGAATTGAAATACAATCTCTGCCAGCCACAATCAAAAGGACAACCCTGGGTGAACACAGGTCTGACCCCTCTCGCATCAGATCTGTGAAGTTCACAATGTCCGCTCTGGTGAGCTGCAGTTATATACCGTTTTTCTTGCCCGAAGCTGGGTTTCTTTTGTTTCTTTCTCCGAATATTCATATAGTCCTTGAAATAAATGGGCAGGAGATCTTTCTCCTTTTTAATGCCTTTATTAAAAAGAATCAGCTCAGGTGGGGAGAAATCGACGGGTGAGCTGGGGATTCTGTCCTCACGAGATATTAGATTCCGCCAACACCCCAGGTCTTCTCTCTAGTCAACATCATTTAGGTTAAGGTGAGAAGCAAAAAGGATCCGAGCAGGCACTGGACTACGCTCCCATCCTTAGACATCACCTAGGTCCCCTAGTTCTATGTTGGCTCGTTATTTTTAGGGGTTTTCCTGGAAAACTGCAAAAATTGGTGCAATGCATTTCTCATCTGCATACTAGCTCTGATGCCACTCTCATTCTCCTGGTACCTGCAGGGTCCCGGTGTCCCTCCCTGGCAAGCATCAGGGGGACAATGGTTAATCACCAACCATTAACAGGTAATTGAAGAAGAACTCTTAACAATGAAGCTAACTTAACAGCAACTGGTCCAACTTGTTTTAACTCTGCAACCTTAAAAAAAATAGACAACTTTTTATTCATAACAGTCCTCATCCCATGCCCAGTGTTAGAAGAGTTCTATCTTCAAGTTGGCAGAAAAAGTGTCCAGGGAAGGATTCAAATATTCATGTAGTCTGCTGTCCCACCTGTCTGGCATTGGAGGAATCCCATCTCCTGCTCGGACAAAGCTGTCTTGGGGCAAACAATACCGCATCCAGGGACAGATACAGGTAAGATACAAGTTACCGGAACCAGGTATTCACATGCTAGTCCAGAGCTGTCCTCAGTCGTTATTGGCCAATGATGGCTTGAGCTCCGAGACTTGATCAGAATGTCCTTAGGAGCTACTCCCTTTACTTGCTAATTTGGGCTCTTATTCAGTGAACAGCTCTGTGTGCTACCATCTAGTGAAGTAACCAATTTCCCAACCCTTGTGTGAGATATCTAAAAACCTAGGTTATTTTTGTAACATAGTCTAAAGCGTGATTCGATATATATATATATCTTTTCCCAAGTACGAATATATTTATTACATTTATTTGAGCATGAATTTGATACATTTATTACACCAATGAACCAGCCAACCTGTATTCTTTGACATTACTGACAATTGCTAGCAAGTTTATAGAAATCAAGCCTGGTCATGCAGACATTTGTAAATACATTTCATTTAATCATAAAAGAGCTTCACAAGCTTTCACAGTCACATAATCTTAAAGAGGAAACTTTGTGGAAAAATTCAAAATGCCAGAGTTTTATGTCCAAGGAGAAGACATAGGAGTCCTGTAACTTTATTCAAATAAAGGGAGAGGCCATGGGGCATTTCCCCTGGAATCTCTTATAATCGCTGGGGAAAGCAACTCCCTTATTACCCAAAGCTCCCAGCTGTGTCACCCTCTTCCTTTCCCCATTGGCTGAGGTACTTGGAAGGTAGAGACACCCTGAATCACCTTCTCTGTGCCCACTTCTAATATGCACCCCCATTTTGTTTTTCTTTTGTAACACTATTCATAATTCCATTATGTCTCTGTTCTTTTTCTCTAAGTTCAGGTATTTAACAAAGCCTTGGCTGAGCATCAGTCCATGTCAAGTAGCCAAATTTTTTAGAACTGCTAGTTTCTTTCTTCTGTTACTTCCTTATCTGTCCCTATCTACAAGCAAATTCACATGGTCTGTTTATAAAGACACATTCGTCTTATTCATTTCAAGCCCTCCTCTTTTTATTTTCTCAATTATTCTCTTGGCAAACCTTAATTATCATTTGTGACAACTATAGCTGGTCTATACATACACAAACAGCTCAGCCTTGATAGTTACTTACTCGACTAGCTATCTCCTTAGCTTATTGAAGTACAGAAATCCCCAAGTATGAAAGTGATTGGCTGAATTCAGACTCAAACAAGGGGACCCCAGCCAATTCCTTTGAGCCAAGGATTCACCCACATCATTGGCCAGTAAGCTGGGCAGAGTTCAAACCTTTGTGCAATCAACTCTATAAGAGTCGGAAGTTTGAAGCCCTTGAAGTTTATTGAAGGGGCCCTTCAATAAACGGCAGTTTGCTGCACGAACGCTGAGTTTGTTTGTTGTCTCCAGAACTGTGACAATAATTGATTTAATATTTTCTTCCTGGGTCTTCTTGGCTTTGCAATTATCCACAGTGACATAATTTTCTGTTCTTTAGCTATTTCTGGATCAGTAGTCATGGCTACCACCTGCATCCCCTTAATTACATGCTGAATGATGTTGAGAGCTTTGTAACAAGCTGGCTCCGAGCTAAAGGTCACAGTGAGATTAATTTGACCGAGATAGAGAATGAGGGGAGTTGCCATTCCAATTAAACTGTGTCCTTGTCCCACGGGATGAAGTAATGCACAGTAACAGGTGGTAAAGCCAAACCTTGGGAAAGTAGTGATAGTTACACCAAAACAGCACGTAGATAGCTGATAACTAATTAGCCAATGGTGAGCTGGGATTTTGCACTATGCATGAGCTAATTAAAAAGTGTATAATAATTGGCGATTCGGGAATAAAGACGAGACTTGTAGATCATCATCTGGTGAATGAGTCTTCCTTCTCCATCAGAATGAGCTGCACTAAGCAGAGTATCATGCAGGGTAAAAAAAGATTTAAGTTGCTATAGAACATAAAGGAAGAATAGCATTTGTTTAACCCATAGTCCACCAGGTAACCATGAAAACATGTCACATTACTATCCTTTCCATGTTTGGGCTGGTACATGAGTTAATTGTCATATTTCCTTTGCTATCTGTTTTACCACTTTTCTGTTGTCATCCATTTGAAAACAGTAGTTTGAGTAATTTATCTTTCCATGAACTCCTCCTTTTTTGCTAATAGATAATCTAACACCATCCCATGTTTAAATATCACGTTTCTCAACTGAGTGGGTTGATCAGAAAGAAGATCAAAAGCTGTACCTGTCTGGTTGATAATTAGTTAAAAGACAGCTTGTAAACTAATTACCTAAGTCAAATTGTAAATGGGTTCTCTAGTACCTGATATTAACTTCTTAGGACTCAAAGTGCCTGGTCTGCAGTGCTGTATAATCTGTTCTGGTGGCCATTCATCTTTCTTCTGCTTTGGGGCACTCCCTCCAGCCAGGGATGTGTCAATTGACTGCTTTTTTCTAGTTACATATGCTTTGATTCCAGATTTCCCTGAGCTTGTGGTAGCAAAAATACTCCAACAGTCTAATATAGAATATATAACATATCCCTGACCACTCTGCAGATAACTTGGAATAATCATGTTGGCCACAAATCAAATAATGTCCTTTCAAGTTCCACATTCTGTTGGCAAAGGGGCCTTCCCACTTTTCGTCAACAGTTGGTGGGTCAGAATGCAGCTTTTTTCCTGGGCCTAACGGTATTCCAACAATAGTTGCCCCACCATAAGAGACACAGTATTTGCATTTCTGAGCTCCTAAATGGGGTTTCCATTTACAGTTGCATCCCATGCTGTTTGGTTGGATTTGTATCAGAACTCACTAAAAAGGGTTCAAGTTCTGTTCTGATGTTGCCACTACCACTGATTATCATGGACATCTGTTTTACTTATATAATAGGGGGTCAGAAAACCTGTCCCTAGGGAGGCTGAAGCACTGAAATGCTTTATAGCCTTCAAAATCTCTGTGATAAGTATGGTAGGATAACTTTACTCAAGTACCATTAGTGAGCTTAATATGCATTTGATTCCATCTCATGAAATACAAAGCTGTGTTTCATGTCAGGTACATACAGGCAATATGTGTATTTGTGATTGTGATATGTGTGGAAACCAACCATGGGACAGTTATAGAGATTAATAAATCACTAAGGAAGTAAAGAATGGAATCTATCCTTTGTTTGCAATTAACCTTTATAAGTCTTAAGTTGATTTAGGAGCATTTAAATTAAAGCTTTAAGGGGGATATTGCTGTTTGACAGGAACTTTCTGCTTCTAGCTAAGCCTTAAAGAGTTTTGCAATAATAACCTTTTGAAGTATAATTTTAGAATATTTCTTGTAATAAGGATCTTTGAAACTATAGCTTTAGAATATATAAAAAGGAAACATGCTTATCTCAACACCTTAACAAAACAGTGAAAAGCAGCTTGAGAAAGGAAGATGAACATCAACTCAAGGATTGATAGTTTCGACCAAGGGAAGCTGGACATCACTGTTATGAGATTTATAGTCCTTGCAATTAAAAGGTGGACCCACATCTGGAATCTGGACGTCACCAGCAGGGAGACTTCTTTTTTCTTTCGGAAGCCGGACCACCACCATCTGGGAATATTCCTTTCTGGGACATATCCTGAGAAAAACTAAATCACAATAGTGTATAGAATTGTGACGTAAAAATTTGGAATAGAAACTGCTGAGAAAGCTTATGAGTACCCCTATAAATATCTGTAAGCCTCAACTATTGGTGTGCAGTTGGAGGGAAAACTTCCCCCACCGTACCCAGAGCTGTATTGCTCATACTTTACCATATTAATTAATAAATTGATTCCTGGTTGAATATTGGCCTAGTCAAGCTTCTCATTTATAACAATCTGCCTCAAAATTTAGAACAATCATAAGGAAGGCAATTGGGGGTCCAACTGTCATCCCAAAGATACCTATTTATCCCAAAGATAAAGTCCATTCATTTTACAATGTATTAATTTAATTAAAACAAAATGAGGAAGGCTGCACCGTCAAAGGTAACACATCAGATGGAAACCATATTTTAAAAACTTGTCCAGAACATGTTGGAAGGTGATCTGTTGTGATAGTTCACCTCTCTTCAGTCACTCGCAGAGACATTTGAAAGAAAGAATAATTTTAAAACATCAAACTAGAGAGTGTTGTGCTTTGTTGCTTTTTCATTAAAGCTTATGGTGTATCCCTCCTGTGCATATTTTCCTCCAGCATTACAGTTAATGAATAACTTCAACCTCACTCTTCAGATGTGTTTATTTGGAATTTGACATGACTTATTGAACACTTAGAATCTTTGAAAGTGGTTCTCCAGCCTTGTTTTCTTACATGACAAGAAAAAAAAAAAAGTTAGACCTTACCCTTCCAGATTTTATAGCTTTGATGGAGTTCTGTGAGGTAGAATTACAATTTTGTATTCTAGATATTTCTAAACTGACCTCCTGCTTATTGTATTCTGGATAGAGGATTCACCTGCAGATTTTATTACAGGAGAAATATAATCAACCCTCCTATGAGATATGACTGCTCACTTTTAAAAAAATGTATTAAACTTTAACTAAAACTACAACAAAAAAGGATGAAATAAGGAAAAATTACAGTACTGGGAGGCTCGGTGACTACTAGCCACGTGCTCCTCTTCAAAATGGATGTTGCCTGTAATAAATAAGGCAGGAGACTTTTCTCCTTTTTAAATGCCTTTATTAAAAAAAGAATCAACTCAGGTGGGGAGAAACCGACGGGTCGTGCCCACGCTGCCATTGCTCCCAGGAGTGGCACGGAGGAGGAGGGTGATGCAGCTGTGTCCACTGGTCTGCAGGCAGAGCTGGGGCTTCTGTCCTCACAGGAGAGCAGAAGATTCCGCTTTTTCTTGTCTAACATTCCAGGTCCTCTCTCTAGTTAATATCTTTTTAGTTTGGGTTGAGAAGTAAAAAGGATCTTAGCAGATACTGAATTGAGGAGGATACTGGATTAAGTTCCTCATCTTTAGACATAGGTCTCTTAATTCCATGTTGGCTCGTTGTTTTTAGGGTTTTTTTCCTGGAAAATCACAAAATCTGGTGAAATGCATTCTCATCTGCATACTAGGTTTGATGTCACTCCCCTTCCCCTGCTACCTGCGGGGTCTGGTGTCACTCCCTGGCAAGCATCGGGGGAACAATGGCTAATCACCAACTATTAACAGGTAATTGAAGAAGAACTCTTAATAGGTGGCTGCAACATGCAGGTAACCTTCAATTCAACAGCAACTGGTTCAAGTTGTTTTAACTCTGCAACCTTAAAAAAAAAAGTGTTATAAGTAAAAATTAAACATGCCCAATTCCAATAAAAATAAAAAGAATTTATTTTACGACCGTAATACAGTCCCGACAGCCAACAATAAAACGGACAGCATAACACTCCTGGGAGGTAAGGTGGGTGAACGTGGATATGGCCTCTACAGCACCAATTCCTCCTCGTCCACACCGGCTGCTCCGAGGCAGCGGTTCTTACACTCTTTAATTTACCCGTGGCAGAGTCCCTTTGTTTCTTTTTAGAGTTCTTCATATTCAAGTTGGTTCTTTTCTTCGGTCCAGGCTGCACAAAGCTTTTGTCCGGGAGTTGATTAATGCGCTTCCAGGATTCCCGGAATCTGGCATTCAGATGGCAGGTGTTATCTCAGATTGGTATCTCGTCCAGGCCATCATCTCTTGGGCATCACTGGACACATGCCTTCATGAATGCCCATCTCCTGTGCAGCCGAGGTTTCCTCCACATGTAAATGTGGTGGTGCCTCCCTGTCCATCTGCTGCGGTTTCGCCATCCTGAGGATGAAAATTCTTCCCTCTCCCTTCCCCTAAGTACAGTTGGTTTGGTTTATATATTTTATACAACTTTATCTGCAATTACTAACTATATCCTTAACAAAAGGATAGCTTTTTACTCATAACATTGCCCCTTTCATATCTCTAGCCCCCTCCTAGAGTCTTGTCAGTAAACTCCTTCCTTACCATCCAGTGGTGGAGATCACTTTCCTGCATCTTGATTGGAGGTCACCGCCATTAACAGGTATTTGAAAAGCTTTCCTTCGGCAGCGAACCTAAAGGAGGCTGACTCGGTCTGGCTTGGTTTTTTTTAACTCTGAAACTAAAAAAAATTACAATTTTCTATTCATAACAGGTGTTAGTATAGTAACAAGCCAACCCTCCCCAAGTGTGCCGACTACCCAGGCCGACTACCCGTGATAACAATGAGGGGAGGAGAAGATGTATTTCAGTAACATAACTATATATCTACAAAACTTCTCTTAACATACATATAATGTTCACTCCTTAATTGTGAGAGCCAACCATCTCATTACTCATCCATAACACTCCCAGGTGAAATTTCGTTAAAATTTAAACTAGAAAGCTGTCTCATATTAACATCTTCTTTGCAAGCAGTACTAAAAGGAGATGAAACAGTAAGTTCCAGAAAAAAGACTAAAGGGCATTTCAGGCTGTGGACCTGTAACAGCTTTATTATGGATACTTGGTGCCTTGGTATGTTTTATGTTGTTGGGGGTTGGGTTTCTTTCTTTTTTTCTTTTACTTATAGAATTTTCCCCAATAAGTTGCTAGGAAACTAATTACTGGATACTTATGGGTACTTAAAGACAAAACAAGTAGCTGAAGTCGGGAAAAGAGTATGGCATCTGGCTACACTTTTTTCTCGGGGAGTTTCTCTTGGAGAGACAGAAGAATAGAGGCAAGTAGAAGACAGGGGCTGGGCCAGCTGCTCTCTCTCGTTCTTTGGCATCAGAGGAGGATGGGGGGCTGTCACTTACTGTGGGAGAATTCACTGGCACTGCTAGAGTTCGACCATCTGCTTGTGTGTCGCCGGAATCCTGAGCTCCGCCTCTCCTCGCCCTGCTGGGAGCCAAGCTGCTGCTGCCCTGTCCCTGCCGTTTCTTCTGTACTGCTCTGGGATTCCCCACGGTATAAACCACAATCTTCTGCCCTGCCAGGACGTCCCAGAGTTCCGGATACCACTGCGGAGCTTCTGATACATCCCGTCCACCCCGGGATTTTTTTGCTCATTCCTGCTGTTTTCTACTTGGTGCTCCTCCTGAAGGCGCACTGAGAATTGACTGCTCCAGGGTTTAGTTGAGTAAAGCCGTCCCTCCATTCCTTCCCATCTTGGCCAAGAAGGCTGTCACGGGGGTTCTTGGTTCTGTTTGTTGTTTGTTTGCCTTGTTACACATACCAGTAAAGAACTGTTATTCCTATCATCATATATGTGCCCAAGAGCCCCTTAATTTAATAATTATAATAATTTGTAGGGAGAGGGCTTACATTCTCCATTTCAAGGCTCCTGTCTTACCCAGCAGACACCTCTCTTTCAAACTAAGACATATGTGTTGCTTAGCCATTGACTGCTTTTCACAGTTCCAAGACTGGAAAAGAATGATGATCTAGTATGCTTACACAAATCAGAGCTTTGAAGTTTGCTGTGCTCCTTAGTGATTAAAAAGAATGTCAAAGTGTCAAATACAGGTAGCCACATATCAATGCTAGAATTAGGGAAACCCAAATCCAGTAACTAATTCTAAGTGATGAGTGAGATTACTTTCCAAATGTTTCAGTTACTGCAGCAAATACTAGTTCTGATGCAAATAAAACACAGTGGAGGTCTAAGGGTACTGCATTAATAAAAGCTTTCTGATTATTTTCTCTCATGTGATCTGTGTCACATGATTTTCTGCCATGATCTGTGTGTTTATTTTCAGAGGAGACAGACTTGCCTGATGAAAAACCTGTGTCATATAAATAATATGTAATGTTCAAGTGTGTTATTCAGGCTTCAGCCTTAGTGGTTGAACTCAATATAGATCTAAAGTTTATGTGTCAAAATGTTATGAACAATTTCATAAATTAATACAATTAGAGCTGCTAATGGTAATCTGAAATTGTAGTAAGTTAATTGTGTTAATTAAATTGTTGTTAAATGTTAAACCTTTACCCCCACTGTTAATCCCCTTACCTTACCGGTAGCCATGTTGCATCTGTCAGATACTGCCTCTGCTGCTCTCCAAAATGGTGCCAGGTAACACCTCTGGGAAATATGCAAATTAAGGGACATTCAAGAAAGTCCAACAGAAGACCCTAAAAACAATGAGCTAGCTGATGATTTAAGGAACTAAGCAATGGGTCCTACTAGCAAGAAGTCCTCCTACTCCACCAGCAAGATTTTAGATGTCACCATGACCTGACTAGAACTGGGTCAGAATGAGGACCCTATACAACAAGCCAAAAACTATCTTTCTAGTCACACCTGTGAGGAAGAAAGCTCCAGTTCTGCTGGGAACAAAACTGTTCCATCTCCTCTTCTGCATCGTCAAAGGGAGCAGCAGCAGAGTGCACGACCCTTCGGGCCCCCACCCAGAGCTGATAATTTAATAAAGGCATCCTAAAGGAGCAGGTCTCCTTGCCTCATTTTCTTCAAAAACATCTCAGAAGTCTTGCAGCAGTGATTTCCAAAGCCTTCAAGAAACATTGAGGATGAAGTAGAGGGGTGGGAATTTGGGGTTTAAAAATAGGTGCACTCAGTACAGGCTGGGTCTGGACACTTCAGGTTTGAATAGCAGGCATCAGAGGGACTTGCAGCACCCTGGAGCAGCATTTCCTTTACAGTCACCTATCTGGCATACAAGAAACATGCACTCACCTGACTCCCTCACATGCATCCTAACACAGCTGAGACTGTCAGCCTTATAGCAAAGCCCTTCTTTTTGTTAGTGCAAACATCGGATCAACTGTGGTAATGCCTCAGTCTCAAGAGTAGTTTTTGAATAGGTTTGTGAAGATGCTACAAATAATTCAAAAATCATAATTATTTTGTTACGCAAGGTTCAGAAATAGTTGTTTCCTTTTAATCAGGACAACAGCAATTCTTACATCTTTATGCAAATTAACCACCATCACTAAATTTCATATTTTATGCTAATTTTTTTTCACTTGTTAAAAGCTTTAAAAATACAAAAAATAAAATTATTACCAATGAATTGCTAGGGCTATGGGCCTGGAAAATACATGCTAGAAATACTGGTTTTGTGTTGGCCATATCCAAATACACCATGGGAGTTTAAGGATAGGTGGACCAGAAGGTACTTACCATTACTCAGGTGTTTTCCACTTATATCTTAAGGTAAGTAAATAGACTAGAGAGGAAAATAAAAAGCTTAAGAAACAAACAACTAATTCCATGAACTTTCTTTTCATTCTGCTCGTATCAGCATCCCACACAACTGTATTCCATAGCTACTGCTTCTGGCTTTTTCACAAATAAAAGATTCAGCATAAAATTTAAAGAACAAAACTGAAATTTCAGCTGCAGCCACACTAGTTTTTTGGAAGAATGAAGACCTAAAATGTCAGCACACACCTGTCCCAACGGAGTTCAGTAAAACAAAACCTGTTTGGTACAAATGGATTAACTCATACCAGATATTACTATTTTAACATTATTTACTACTCTTTAACAGAAACAAGAAATTGTCTACATTGATTTCTACATTAATTCCTAAGTAATGGTGAGGCAATTTCCTACCAAAAAGAGCTATTGTCACTGAACACACTAGGCACAACACTGGAGATGGAAACAGCTCCTTAAAACTGCTTTAGTACTAGAGTATGTTGTGGAGAACACCCCATGTGTGGAGACATGAGGCTTGACTCCATTTTCTCAGAAGGTTGATATATTATCTTATGATATATATTGTATTAAAATGCTACATTAAAACTATACTAAAAGAACAGAGAGAAAAGAATCATAGGAAGGCTACAAAGAACAGGAATAGAATAGAATAGAATGCATAACAAAATCTTGTGACTGCTCACAGCCTCAACACAGGTGGCTGTGATTGGTCACCTGTGATTGGTCATCAATTGAAAACAATCCACATGGACCAATGGAAGATTCACCTGTTGCATTCCACAGCAGCAGATAGTTATTGTTTACATTTCTTTCCTGAGGCCCTCAACTCCTCAGGAGGGGAAAAATCCTAGGAAAGGATTTTTCATAAAATATCATGGTTACAAGAGTATTTCCCTGGGATTTTATATTGTAAGTGGAGCCCTGCATTAGGGCTGTGAAACTGACAAGATATGTCCGTGGATGACAAACTATCAAACAGGGATAAAACAAGCCAATCAACTTCAAAAGGGCATCAAAGATCCTTATCCTAGGGAGTTGGCGTCTCAAAGGGAGGTCCGGGGCACACTCCTTTCATAGGAGTGTCACGTTAACACTGCAGGAACTGCCAATCCTTCAGTGAGTGGTACCTGAGTCTTTTGCAAGTCCTGCTGATTGTAGTGACTCTCAGAAACCAGCAACTGTCTGAATGCTGCTCAGATACCATGACATGGAGGATCAAAATGGGAAAAAACATAGAGCAACTGTGATCAGGTAAATGATGATCATATCATCACTCTTGACAACAGCAACCAGCATATGCATTTCTCTGTCCCTAAAACTTTAAGAGTTCTAATACAGTTTTTAATCTGCTTTTTAATACTTAGCAAGAATCTACTTTTTTTGGGTAGTAGTGGGAATGGTAGACTAGAAATATGTAACAGGATTAAGATGGAAGTCTTAGACTTCCATGCATGGTAGACGAAATGCCTAAAGCCTTTATCACTAACCACCTGAGGACTTTTCTTGCAGTCCTCAGAATTCGTACTTCCCAAAATCTTTGACAGCCAACCTTAGTATCTGACAGATGCTTCAGAACTGGACACACTCCTTGAAGACTTTTCATTAAAAATGAGCAAAAGAAGGATCAAATCTACATTTAGACTGAATGATAAATGGTTCATTTGCAGAGGATATGGTATTGAAAAGATACAGCATAACAGGCATCAGCAGCACTGAAGATAATTTCCTTCATCTAACTTCAAATACTTACAAAGTAATGGAAACCAGAGGGGAAAAAATTAAACTATTGCAAATGTGGCCTGTGTATCTGTAAATATGACTAAGTTATAGTTACAAAGCATAATGAGACTAATTCCCAAAGACTGACATCATCAAAGCCATCAAGGATTTCAGAGATCTGAAGTACCTTTGGTGAAAGTGTAGACCAATCATGTCATGCGAGGCCGCAGTGTTGTACCACAGCCACACTCATGGAGAACCAGGCTCAGTAGGAATACCCTGTCTGCCTGTGCTCTAGGATACAGTTGTATGGTTCCCAGCCAGGAAGAATTGTGTCCATGGCTGGAGATGATCCAACTTCTGCAATTCCACCCTTAGAAGTGGAATGTGCATGGTACACATGAACAACCTTATCAGACTCTTGCTGCCTAAACACTGTTCAAAAATCAAGCTTGAAAACAGAACCACTCAAACCCCTCAGCTCCTGTCAAGATGAAAAGTTAAGAAATGAAGAAGCGTTAATTAACCAAGTCCCAGCCTACAATAAATGAGCAGCAACTACTTAATGTGCAGCAACTGTGCCTATAGTAAGATCCTTAGACATATTGTGTGGACAGATCGTGGTTCTATGGAAATGCTTCCATATAGACCTGCTTAATGGGAAAAAATACTCCATATTGCAGGAACAGAGAAAAACTGCAGCAGGAGATGCAGCTCCTGCCACCTGATGCCAGGCCAGGTACCTTCTCTACTTATCAGCAGGAATAAAATTCAGTATTTTTAATGTTTTTATGCTAAACTTGGGGGAAAATAACACAGTATAGAAAAACACAGCAGAAAACTAAAAGACCCACATGTCCTTTTAGTTTAAATTTAATTTGTCAGATAGAAGTTATCTATGTACAATCAGTGTGCATTGTAACAATTCTGTCAATAAAGTCGTAATTCAAATATTCTAAAATATTAACTACCTGCATAGCACATTTGACATTATTGCCCATTATGAAGAGGGAACATATGAATTTACAATTAATTTTGATTGATTTGGATACTGAACTGTTCAGGTATTTGACACACCTCCTTTAAAACCAATGCACCTGAAAAGCTTTCCAGAGCACAGTTTAGCTAGATATTTCTTACCATTTCATTACAAACAATCACAACACTGACAGCTTAATACAGAAAAAATAACCTCTCCCCCACCAAAAAAGCCCAGACCCCAAACAAACAACAAAAAAACCCCACCAAAACAAACACACACAAACCCTACCAGCCTAACAACAAAAAAACAAAACCAACAAAACTAAACAAAACAAAACCTAAAAACCCCCACAAAACCACAAACCAAAACATGTATCTAAAGTATCAAAAAAGGGACCACTAAATGCAGTAAAATTCCCCTTCCCCATTTTTACATTCTGAATAGTGACTCCATCAAAATCTTTTATTGAAACATATATGTACACTGATTTTGTTTCATAACTGTGACAAGTAGTCCTGAGTTGGTGGGGAAAGGAACAGTCAAAAAAAGCCTGAGGGGGGAAAAAGCTCATTTAATAAATTTACAACAATTTACAGCCATTAGTTTGTGTTTCGCTTTTTTATTTTTTTTTGTTTGTTTTGTAAAAAGGCATTGTAACTGATCACAAACAGGAGAAATCCCAACTATTTTACAGTTATAGGTACAGAATTTAAATATTCAAGCTTGTGATGAAAAGCGGCAAGGTGGTCGCAGTGTACAGTGTAAACAAGTAGCTTTGGAAAGTGAACAAAGTCCTTGAGAGCTCTTTACTAAGAAAAAAAATTATTCTCCCCATTCCCTCCTGAAATATGAGCACAGGTCAGTGTTTAAAAGTTCATTTACAAACATAACTTAAAACATTATCAGCCTCAAACCACTTTGACATGAAGAGTGTTATACTACGATCCAGTCTGAAATGGGCAGTGTTGAGGTCCCTGTAAAAGTAAACATCTTCCATTTCTTAAAAAGAAGTGCCACAGCATTTGCAGCACAGTGCAGCATAAACTTTAAATACAAAAATATTTTTCTTCTGTTGGGATAATAGACCTTGCATCCTGGAAAGAAGTAACAATACTGCTACTGATAGAATATCCCATCTGTATCTTTCAAGTCATGTAAGGCAATTACTGTGTTAATTTACTGTATATGGCTAAAAGAAGGTCCAGGCTAAAATATCAGTCTTTGTTATGTTTTCCGGCTACTCCATGTATGTTCAGGTGTACTTTTGTGATCTGAAGAATGTTCAAATGGAGATCTGTGACCAAGGGGAGATCTTGAACCATAAGGAGACCTCTGATCTAGTGGTGACCTTGGGCCACTACCTGAAGCTCTGTGGTCCATTTGCCAGTCTGAGTGGTACCTATAATCTCTGGGAGATTTATGATGGCTATACTCGGAAGAGGAGCGGTGATCTGAATGTATCCTGTGGTCTGAATGGGAACGGTGATCCAAATGAACCCGGCTGTCTTTTAGATTCCCTTCCAGGCTTGACCTGTGATCTCTGCTCCTGTAGTCATCTAACTTCCTATGTTTACTATCACTGTAGTATCTAAAAAATAAGAACTTATTTGTATTAGAGTTACGGTAACACATCAAGAGCCACAATTATGTAAAACTGACAGAACTGCATTAGAGAAAGATCATTGTTGTAATTTTGTGTTACTCAGAAAAGATTGTTTGGTGCTTCCTACAAGCACAACTACAAAATTACAAAGGAATTCTGACCAGATTTCACAATTGCTCACCTGCTGTCTTGTTTGTAGTGATCCCAGTCTCTGTGATCTTTTCCATTACTGAAGGCTGAATAGGGCCTTTTCCTGGAGTCATTTTTCTTGTAAGCATCTCCCTGATACCTGTCCTTATGATGATCATGGTATTGTGACGGATGTCTATCAGAGGAATAGCTGTCCCTGCTACTGTCATCATGGTTTGTATTCTCCTTAAGTCTTTCCACATCTGTGTAATAAAGCAGAGGTTAAAAGGAAATACCATAATATTTTTACTTTACCTAATTCAAACAGCACTTTTACCTGTCAGCTGTAAACCAGTAGGAAATGGACATAATTTAAAAGAAACAAGATCTAAATAGTTGAAAATCAAATGCACTAATGCCAGTGAACAGAAGAAAATCTTAGATTTAAGAGGAAAGCAAGCTAGAATGTAGATGCATAGGACTTGGAAACTGAACTTCTCAACTTCTCCATCCAGTCTATGAAGCTGAGTGTCCAAATGGGCAGTGAGTAGAGGGTACCTTCAGTAGAGCAATTTTAGATAGAATGGCAGCAACTTCCTCTCTAAGAAGGGACAGACTTAGTATGAGTAACAGTTTTAAAGAAACACCTTGTTAGCAAAAAAAAATTTCAGTGATATTCCTAAAATTCCTGATTGTTGCTTTTAATTCCATGACAATATACTTGGAAGCTCAGTAATACAAGGTTAAATAAAGCACTACATACAAAAAGGCAGCTGTGGGAACATGTGGGGGGAAAAATCAGTGTTACTGACAACAGTAAAAGACAACCCCTGTAACTAATGACTGTGACAGCCCCTGTCAAACTGCGACTAATAAACTTCCTTCTTTCACCATAGTGATACTGTGACAGCTACACTCTCAGATTTTCTGAGAAGCTTACAGGTTTTAAATAAACCTCTTGCCCACTCCAAAATTTAACATAAGAATTGTTTTTTTAAAGGACGCTCAAATAACCTGGTAAGTACCAGCTTCACTCTGCACTCTGCTGGATATCACCAGCAAATTAGTGAAGCTTTTAGAATTAGTCTATAAATGTGGTACTTAACTGCGTGGAAAACAGACCCAGAAGATGTGTGAAATTAAATAAACAGGAATACTTAAGGTATTTAATGCAAGAATATACTTAAAAGTTTCTTACCTGGATTTCTAATTACATGTGCATTCACATGACCACTAATATTCTGATCGTTGTGTTGCTAAAAAAGACAAGTACACTGGTAAACGTACTTACTGGTAAATCCCAAAGTTCATTTGACTACATTAGAAAAATACCCTATCAAAAGAGACTACTATACTGCACACACAAATACCAACTTGAAGTGTATTTCCATGTTCTTTATAATCCTCTATATCTAATAAAAGTTGTAATAATTAAAATATATTTTTTGTATTAAAAAAATGTGAAAATATTACCTGAGACTCTTGACGTTTTTTGATTGCATGTTTATACAGTTTGTGCAGCTTTCTGGCATCAAATTCTGTAAACTTAGAGACAAAAATCCACAAATTTCTGAGGAAGAAGAAAAGAGAAGCTGTAATTCTTCTCTAAATTTATTTTCCCTATATTATGTAGCAGAACATGGATTTGACTGAAATTATTTGAATGCCACTTCAGTAAACCTGCTATATAACTTACACAGTATTGCCAAATTGCACAAGAAATTTTATGCAGTTGCAAATGAAATATTTGAAAGATTTATTCCTTTAACAATTTTTCACTTTTTAGTATTTATTTTAAGTACTTCAGAGTGTGAAGTGCATGGACAATAGTACTAATAAGAATTGTTAAATTTTTGTGAAATGTGTATTAAAACATAGCTATCAGTTTATATACACACACATATATATGTGTGTGTGTGTGTGTGTCTTCTAAAAAATTGTTTGAATTCTGAATATTTACCAGTCTGTAAATTAAAAAATTTACGTACCTAAAGGTAGTAAAAATTCTTTCAAACATGGAATTTCTTACAGCATAAGACACCTGATACAACAAACCTTACTGTATTCAACCATAAGCAAGAAAAATTTTCCACAGACTTTGAAAGTCTGGTCAAGGCTTGTGAAACCAAGTAAGAGCTGTGAAAGAGGATGGAAGTCATAGGGTAATAAATCTGTGCCAAATCTGTGCTTGAAGGAACCAAAGAAGAGCGAATTAAGTTTTTTTGGCTGTCAAGATGCCAAAATTCTGAAGAAAAATTTTCTTCCATGATCACAGGTAAAGTTTCTTAACAAATACTGATTTTTTCGTGAAATTTGCAGGCTTAGAAAAGTCTGCAGAATAACAGTGTTCAAAAAATTGTGGAGGTTCACAAAGCAACAGTATGCTCCTTCACTGTGATTATTTAAGCATGGTAATTTCTGTCCAGAAGTTTGACTAAGTAGGCAAAACCAAGTGTGTCTAATGAGACCATTCTAACTTTAATATAAACTACTTCTTATCAAATGTAGCTGAAATAATTTTATTTATCTACACATAATATAACAGCATTATTATAAATAACAGCTCTATTACAAGTTTCCACTTAAAATAACAAAAAATTTACCAAGACCTAGGACATGGATCTTGTTTTTGTATCTCAGATGGCCTTACTATTTTCAAGTAAAGAAGTAAAATCAGCAGAAGCATATTACACTAACAGAATTCTTCAAGAAAATGCAACACTTAATAATTTGATATACATATATATAATCACAGGATGTACTTTCAAGCATAAAGACATTAACTGAACATTCCAACAAAAGTAAGTCAAATTGCATTAAGAACTTATCAATGAAATACACGACCAGTATTTTTTCTTAGTTCTTTTTATACTGTCACCTGATATAGATGCAAACTCTTTGCTCACTTTTGAAGTGCACCTGAGCACATTATGATAAACATCTGTTATCAAGTAATAGTTAATACATAATATGCAATTTCATTTTACAGTACATTAAAAAAAAGAAAGAATTCTACAACTTGGAATCATACATTCAATACTATTTTAGAACTGTATTTTCAACACAAATTATGAAAAAAGCAAAATGACCTGAAGTTGAAAAACCAGATCTTTAAAGGTAAGAATGGTTTTGACTAAACACAGTGACAAGTCCCCAGCATTTACTGTCAGTGTTAAGCAGAGAGATGTCTCCACCCTCTGGAAAAAATTCAGGGCTCTGCATCAAGGCTTAAAGTCAGTCCATTACAGATCAGAACAATGTATAATCACCTTTTAATAGACTCCTATTTAAACAGCAGAAAGATACAAGAAAGGGGGAAAAATAAACAGGAGAAATAACTAAAACCTACTCTTCTCAATGGAAGCAATTGTAGATTTCCCTTTTTCAAGTAAAACCCAAGAAAATAACTTACTTTCTCCATTGTTTAATTTGTTCAGGATTTGTGTACTCCTTTAGACATTCAGTAATATGATCCCCAATTTTGATAAGACACTGTCTAGTATGTTCCAGCTGTTCTCTTTCAGAAAGGCCCTTCTCTGGTCGATCAAGCTGTTTCAATGCTGCCTTGACAGGTCTCATTCTTTCTTTGCACTGTAAAATGGAAAAAGGAATGTATAGATTCAAAAGAAAATTTTTTTTCTAAGTATGACCCACCTTTTACTGTGATATATAACCACAGGTGAAGACAGTATTGTTAGAAGTCAAATGAAACACAAGACTTCCTCAGAGGTCTTAAAAAGGTTTTACATGTTCCCTTTGGAAGATTATCAATCCAACTGGAAATTCACTTCTCTATGAAAGCATCAGATTTTATAAAATACATGTATCAAGCTGTAGAAGGTGCTAATGTGTGTATCTCAAGCACCAGGAGCTGGATAGCTGCGAGGCCATTTTTTTTTCTGTTCAAAACCCTACAACAGAGGGTTTGTTGTAGGGTTTGCACTTGGCATTCAACAAAGGATCAAAATTGCTTCTCTGAGCAGTTTTAAACCTCACTCCTTTGAAGATATTAGCAGAAGTTATGCTACCTAGAAGAAAGCTGGTTTGCATATAGCACCATAAAGGTTGGAAACAACCTCCAAGATCATGAAATCCAACCTTTGACTGAACACCACCATCCCAACTGAACTATATCAAGTCCCACATCACTTGTTCTTTTGAACACCTCCAGGCATAGTGACTCTATTTCCTCCCTGAGCAGACTGTTTACTGCTTAACCACTCTTCCACTGAAGAAATCTTTCCTTACATGCAACATAAACCTTCACTGAAACAATTTGGGGCCGTTTCTCCTTGTCCTGTCACTGGTTCCCTGAGAAAAGACATGCTCCCTACCTGGCTACAACCTGCTATCAGGCAGCTATAGGGTGTGGTAAAGTCTCCCCTGATTCTCTCTGGGCTCAAAAACCCCACCTCCCTCAGCCACTCTTTGTAAGACTTGTGCTCCTGACCCTTCTCCAGCTCCATTCCCTTCTCTGGACTTGCTTCAGCACCAAAATGTCCTTTCTGAACTGAGGGGCCCAGAACTGAAGACAGCATGTGAGATGTGGCCACAGGGAATGCCTAGACTAGCCACAGATAAAGGTTGTGCATTCTTGAATTTTTGTATTTTGAATCCAATGTTTTAATATTAAATCCAGATAAAACCAGTTGGCATGGTTTAAATTGCAGGCACTTGCTTAATCATACATTGAACTCCAATAGCATGGTACCCATGACTGGAATATCCTCCTTGTCATCAAGGTTACTGTCAATTAAACCTGAACAACATCTCCATTTGACAGTGCCATTTACTATGTTTAATTAGACTGCACCTGACCACGGCATAATGATAAACACCAATCACCTCCTTCCCCCATTCCCCCTCGCTAAATGCTACCAAACCTAGAAAAACCAAACAAATACCTGGAATGGAATGAAATGGAATATCACCATTACCAGGTAAGCATCTAGGGACAGCTCAGAAAAACTGGGTAAGCTGTTCCATTGCCATCTCATGCCACTAAGTAATTAAGCATCTGGTTTACATATTAAACTCACCACAGATTAAATTAGTTTTTAAAAAGACAGCTTACAGAGTGCAATTCTTAAACAGAGAAGTGATCGGAAACATTTAACTGCACATGGAAATCAAATTATTTTCTGTCATTAGCCACACTGACATATCCACTTGAATCACTCAAGGCCCACGCTGAAAATCACAGGTGAGTTAAGAATAAACCCATGGACAGTAACTCCCATACTCATAAGAATCCTAGTGGTGCTCTCACCGCCAGCACCCACAATACACCCAACAGACCTGGCAGACAAAAATACAGCTGTTGAAATCTGAATGATAAAACAACCACAGCTGTTCAAAGTAACTCACTGATACTTTTTCATGGGCCTCAACCCTATAAAACTTCACATAAATTTTGCATATACATTTTTCTCAAATGTTAATTCTATTCTTGTAAGCAGTTGTGATTAAACAAAATTCTTCTGGTGTCAGAGACATTACATTAGCAAGATATTTCTAAGCACTTTAGCATTGCTTCTTCATGTGCTTACTAACTAAGTTTGCAATACTTCAGAAGAGAAGTGCTGAATCCTAGTTTTTCTTGCTATCTTACAAAGAAGAAAAACATATTATATGATGAAGCCAAAGACTCCATCAATTCCAATTACATTCATTCACATCTGCTCTAAAGAGGCAGGATATACAAGTGATTCTTGAGGATAAATCTTTAGAGTTTATATTCTCAACCTATTAATCCTACAAACTATTGAGTAGGTTTGTCTACTATCTTGCATATATACAGCAAAAATCCAAAATAAAACTGCCAGAACAGAGTCAAAAATCACTTCAGTACACTGTCAATAACATTCATTGACCTGAGACATAGCATAAGATCACTTGTGTTACTGTGCTAAGTAACACAAGCATTATCAAGAATACCACCAAACTGTCCTCATTTAGACTATTAAGTATACACACTAATTTATTAAAAGGTGACTTACCACACTAAAAGTTTTCTGATCTAGCTCTTCAGATTCTTCTGATATAGGAACTGGTTCACTAGATGCAGTAATATGAACTGGAGTGTCCAGCAATGGAATTTTTTTAGCTTTTTCCTTATTTTCGGATTTGATTTCATTTACCTAAGAACAAGATACAAAAATATTTAAGTACATTTTATTTTGGTTCTGCAATTATAACATGACAATCCCCATAACTACTGCATTCTCTTCAATATATAAGAATAAAATCTGACATTGAGTGACAGTACATTTTACTTTCTCTGTGACATGGAAAAAGAAAATGGAAAAAAAGAAATTTTTGTACACATTCAGTCCAATTAAGAGCTATATCACTGAAGATGTACTTCCCTATTTCAAATGCCTGTCCTAGTGATTTCAGGCAGTAAAAATAAAGCTTCAAATAACATAAAATACTTCAATGAAATGACAACTAATCAGATCCACAATACTTTTTCATCTCAAAATAATTCACATAAACCCGGTGGCCCTCTCTAGCATTATGTAAGATAAGTAAACCTAGTTACCTTCTCTTCCTTTACTTCTTTTTCTTTCTGTGTGGATTCTTTTACTTTGTTTTCTCTCTTTTCTTTAATATCCTTCTCTTTTAATTCTTTCTTATCCTCTTTTTCTTTTTTCTCCCTTTTCAAATCCCTCTTATTTTCCTTTTCTTTTGTCTCTCTTTTTTCTTCAGCTTCCTTCTTTATACCAGTATCTGACTCAGGCTTTTCTTCATTTTCTTTTTCTGCTTTACATTTTTTATGCAGATGTTTCACTGAAACAATCTCATCCTGCAATATGCAAACATATATGTCACATCAAACTGCGTTCCTATCTATACAGGTTTTTCAACTATCAGATTAAAACACTTTTTATCTGTGAACTTTTTATTTCTGGACATAGACTTATCAAATCGCCTCTTAAATAGAACTGATGGCAGTTGGTAAAGAAATATGAGAGCTATGCACTCACTTCCTTGATGCGACAAAGCAAGTACTGACTGGCAGAGGAAGTGGGCATGAGAAATTGCATCCAGTTAACTTGGAATGAAGTTTGAATTTGGTCCCTTTAAAGGCGGTTAGACTCAAGAAGTGAAATCTAAAAGGAACTATGGTCTTGCAAAACTGACCTGATCAGCCAAGACAGTCAAGTGATGGGAGATGTTAGAAGACCTCTGATCTAATTAGCTTTGTCCCAGTCCCATATTAAACACTCACTGGAGAAGGTAACAGAATACCAACTTTCTCTTTTCCAAAACTGTTCAATTTACTAGGCTTTAAAAAAATCTTTAATTACAGACTCTCTGTTATGTGCCTATTTAACTGTTTGGAGGTGAACAAAGTATTACTCACTACTCTATTATAATATTCACTGAGAAGGCTTGAGATCAAAACTAATACTTTTTCAGACACAGAAAAACACTATAAAGTATTATTGCAACACAGATGTATTTGAATTTATTTTAACATACCAGAAAGGCACATACAGAAACCGCTTATCCGTTGCATAAAAACAGATGAAAGACTGTCTAGTACTTGAACTGAACAAGTTACTTAGTAGAAGTAGGAAATTATGAGCTCGACCAGGGCTAGGTTTTAGTGTTAGGTATCATGGAAACTTTCTAGCAAAAATCCAATGATTTCAAAACTTTCTTGTTAATTCTAGCAGTAGAATAGGTAAGTTTTAAATGCTGCACACAGTATGGAATCGAAGTAGCTAAAGCCAGTAATTTAGGAAGGTTGTAATATACAGTCCAGTTTTCAGAAATGCAATTGTTATTCAGTGACCAAAAGTACTGAAGTGATGAGTACCTGTTGTTAACAGAGAGCACAGTATTCTAGACAGTTTCCCAAAACATCATTAAGTCCATCAACTGATGGCAATTTCTTCTCTTTTGAAGGGAGGTGAAGACTAACACTCATTTTTAAAGTAGTCTGAACAATTAATTTGCTTAGTTTTAGGGTCCAGTTGTCCCCATTAATATACTGGGAACTGTGGCAACATTTACAGGTCTTAAGTCTTATGTTCCAGGCAGATTATCATATCTATAAACACAACGCAGTCTACACTGATTCTTTTATTTATTGCTGGCTTCACATTTTATTCTTTATAGTACAATTTAAATACATACACTGAAAGAGTGATTAAAAATTACTATTTTTTCATAGATTTATCATGGCCTTTCTAATGATAACTTTAACTATGTATTCCCATAAGTAATTATAGAAGAATGGCTTGTTACTGTTTGCTTAAAACACGTAGAGAGTATTTTATTGATTATAGAATTGCAGTGACTTATTTCAACTGCTTTCAAATTAGCTGTGACATGACCCTAAATTTTATCCAAATTTTTATGTATAGTGATTTTGCCATGTGAGAAACAACAAAAATTAAAAGACACAACAAAAGCATAATACCAAAATTAATAATCATAAGTAAAAAAACCCAACAAGGTTAGTCTTTCTGAAAAATGAAACCAATGATGTATACATGAGCATTCATATGCAAATCTTGAAATACAATTTTTTATGCTATGCATTCTAATTGAGCTTGACGACATTTTTCTCAGCCTCAGTAAAAAAGCCTTTACCTTAAGAATCATTACCAGTAGTAGTAACACATGAGCAAAATCCAGTAGTTTTACAACTGTGATTTGCAATTCCAGCAAATACAGGGTCAATGCTTTAAAAAAATGTTGAAACTGAGCAACGTCAGTAGTAATCAGACTATAATATTTTAATAACTATTTGGAAAACTCATAATTCCTTATTAGTTTATCATTAAACTGAAATAGATACAGTCTTCCAAGTTCTTGTAGTGATGCAACATCAGTTGTAGTGGCCACAGGAAAAGGATGACATTCAGGTGTTTTAATTTTATTAAAATGAGCAGAAGATGAAATACAAATTGATACTAACAGGAACAACAGAATGTATGGTGAGTATCTTTACTGTGTGAAAGATACTCACCTTGTTATTCTCATCATCTTCATCAGATTTTTCTGAGGGTTGTGAAGAATCACTTTTTATTTCTTCTTTTAATTTTGCAGCCTTCAGCACCTTATTCTTCTTAGTTCTTGTTTTCCTCCTCTTTGAGTTGCCCTGAATGCAAATTGATCTCTTTAACCATGTCAACTGACAAGCATCCTTGCACTATATTTGCAAAATAAGATTTGGTTTTACATTAAAGAGAGGGTTCCTTTTATTTTATTTATTGCCACTAATGACCACCACTTTACTCAGGACTGGAGACAGAGCATAGTGCAACAGTATAGAATACACACAAATAATAAGAGAATAATAGAATATGAAACTTGCAATTAATATCCTGAGTTTGTCTTATGTTCCACAATTAGGAATAGAGTAATACTACACAAATAAAAAGTGCAGAACCAAAAATGAAAAGGATCAGATGACATGCCAATAACCATACTGTTTTACCTTACTAATGAATGCTACATTTTACTTACTGCTCCAGCAAGCCTTTGTGCTTCCTTCCTCGCAAGGTCTTTATTCAGTAATTTAATGAGGTAGTCTGCACGGGTCTGTAACTGCTTTGCCTGGGGTTTCTTATCTGGATCATCAGGCAAAATCTGAGGAGAAAATAGAAGATTATCAACTTCAGATGTTAGCCTGGAGCACACAGAACAGAAAAAGCTGCACAAAAGGATGTGGTAAACAATCCACTCCAACTATACCTAGTAAATACATCAGAATGTTTGAAGAAAAGGAGAATTTCATAAAAGTTTTCATTTCTCTCCAATGAAACCAATGCAAGCAACCAATGCTTTGACTGCAACAATGCTTGGAAAGCAGCGTCTTGGAAATTGCCTCAGGGTTTAAACCAGCTCAAGAAACCAGCCTCAGATTTCTGTCTCCACTCTGATATTTCATCTAAGAAATTATGGTCTCCCCGGCTCTGATTCATTCATTGTCTAAATGCAGCTGCCAAGAATACAAATACATGGTTTCAAAAGCCAGACAAATTAATGGAAGGCAGGAGTAGGAATCATTACTAAGCAAATTTTGACAGAAACCTGGCTTTTCAAATCCCAAAGCTATAGCTTGTTAGCACTGTCACAAAGTTTACTTCACCCCAGGCTTTTCCTCAGTTTCTGCTGCTCACTATTGCTAAGAAGTTATCGCACTAATTCTAGTACAGCTACTCTCAATGTTCAGAGTGGAAGACAATTTCAACTGAAGAACCTGGGGATTAAGCAGGGATGGAGAAACAAAACCAGAACATCTGAAGTAAAGAAGGAAACAACTGAAAAAAAAATCAAATGACACAAGACCAACCACGTGAGAATATGAAAACATAACTGACTGCAAGACTGCATGCTTCAAAATAAATACTCAAGACCCCAAAATCTAGTACTATACCAGGAGAAGGATATGAATTATGTATGAAGTACAACTGACATATAATGTTTCTACAATTCATTCACCATAAATAAGTTCTTTCAGTAACACTACTTAGCAGCGTCAATACCTAAGCAAACAGTCCTTGATAAACTATTGTAGATGACATACCTTCTGTGTCAAACTGAGATCAGGATCCATTTTTATCATTTCCCAGCTGCCATAACCATATTCATAGATGCCTATCAACAAATTGGAGTCATCTTCCTTACCCCAATCTATATCAAAATGAGCAGCCTTAGTGTGACATGGGATGATGTATCTAGAAGAAATATATCATAAAGAAAAAGATATGATTTTTACATCTGAAATTTAGTGAGGGGAAAGAGAACATACTAAAGGTAATGTAACTAGATTTATTTTCTCTGCTGAGATGCTGGTAAATTTAAGAAATTAATCCAAATATTTATAATAATATTTTCTTAGTATTTCTATAAAATAGTAATTGAAATCAGCACTGGAATGTGCTTTAAAGCTGATTAAGACTAAAATATGAAGAACAGATACCTGTCTGTAGCCATGAGCTGTGTGACAGAATTGGCTAGACACGAATAAAAGCAAAAATTATCATCCAAGTGTTCTAAGTGGATAGTTTAGAAACTGCAATACACAAGGTGGCAAGTTTAGAGGGTAGGAACAACTACTGTTGCACTTTGATACTCCTCTCAAGCAGAGATGACACATTTAGCTCCTCAGCAAGCCTGAATTCTAGTCCTAATTATTATTAGGACTAATTATTATTAATCCTAAATCAACACAGTTCATAGTGAATACAATTGGCAAGTTAAAGCTGTTACCGGCTTCTGTGGCAAAGGAAGAAAAAAAAAGCAAAGTACAGCTGTGGAGCAGATTACTGCTGCCAGTACTTAAAGGGAATAGAGGGACAATGCTTTTAATAGTGTTCGAATCACAGTTGCAAAAAAATAAAAAAAAACCAACAAAAAAAACCTGAGAAGTTTTCTGTATTACTACTTCCTTAAAAATATGCAAAAATCAGTACCTTTTTCTTTCTTCTGGATCTGAAGGAATGGATTTGTGCAATGGTGCCAACTCTTCTTCATGAGAAATGACTAACTTTGCATTTACTTGCACTCCTGAGATTCGGAATGTTGGGCCTTTAACCTTACCAAGTCTACCTCCTTAAAATAAATGACAACACTATTAAAATATTTACCTTTACAAATAACATCAGAAAAATGTAAGAAAACAATTATATCACATCACCTTCTCTTGACCAAATGATTTAATTAAGTGCTTCAGAATTTAAGTCCCTACATAACAGGGGTACATCCAAATTTCACAGCAAATCAAAAATCCATTTCATTTTCCAGTGGTAAGTCATACACAGAAGGGGGGAAAGTCACCTTTCTAAAACTCTGGGTTTTTTAAAATTATCCTGTATGCACCCTAACATTTTTGTTCGTATTTCCTAACAGAATTGTTTTCTGTTATAATCAGAGTAATTAATTTTTCTTGTCATTTTTCACTGTCCCCTCAAGCCCCCTGAATACTGTACCTGCTCTTTCTTGTCCAGATGAATTGTCCTTTAAGGCTTTAATGCATCCATTATGTACAAGCTCTCCCAAACGTCTGAGATCTGTCTCTGATTTATCAACTAACTCAGCATCTCTAGCTACAGCATCTAACCTGAAATAAAAAAAAGATTCACTTTTGTAACTCTGAAAACTTGGCAGTTGTGATTTTGGCAGAAATTATTCCTTCAAACTTCAAAACAAAATATATGATTACATAAGTTAGCAGTCAGCTGTGGTTTCTATTTGGTGTACAATTTTGAACAAAGGAAAAATAACCTTAATGATTGGTATGAGGACAATAAAACAAGAACTGTAAAGAACCCTAACCCTTGTGTTAAATTATTGTACACTTCTTTAGAAAATAAAATTAATCATTAAATCATGCATACATATATATAACATATGATCAGATGCACTATAAATATTTCTAAGGATTAATATTTTTACGGATGGGAAGTTTTTCTTAGAAGAGCTTGAAATGAAAGCTCTTGAAATGAAAGCTTGAAATGAAAGAAGCTTAAAAGTTACAATTGACAATATGTAAAATACAAAACTAACTTTGACAGAGTGAATAAACTGATAGGCTTTCAACAGGCTTATCAAACATGACAAGTGAATGATTATCACCACTGAAGAGTAAACAAGTCAGCAGATAAATATGAAAGAAGTATTCCTCCAAATGGCAGTCTGTTGTGTGGCTGTCTGCACACATACATGAAGAAATGCAAGATACTACACTCAAGTCACAGTATATTCAAGATGATGTACTCCCCCTACTGCCTAAAGTTCCATGGTACATTCCAACTTCTATAAAAGAGATTCCAAGTCGCCACACAAATAATAATCAAACAACTTTACCTCTCAAGAGGGCCACCAAATTTCTTGTAACTCTTGATAAACCTAATAACAGAAAATAATTTTACCATTTAAATATATGCTTAACAAATAGCATTTGTTTTGAAGTTGCACTGATACAATTGTAAATCTTAGTATAATGCTATGTGGACAATGGGGGATAAAAGGATAGAGAGAGTAGAGCAGCTTCATACACTCAGATAACTCAAATAAAATCAGTTTTATAAATAAAACAATAAAAGATATAATTTATTTCAGAAATCACTTTATTAATTTCACAAGATTCTGCAGCTGTATGTATCTAAAAATGAAAACTGAATGTGGATTCACAGTAAATGAAGATTTCAGATATCATGTTAGGTATAGTTATATGGTTACTAAAAAGACCAATCTCCAACAGGTAATTGGAAGATTTAGGAAAATGATATAAAAGATACTCTCTGTTCAAATATCTAAGCAATGGAAAGAAACTGGAGATACGTGGAGGAGAAAGGAAATTAAATATAGTTTTTTCTTAATTGACAAAAAAAAAAAAGAAAGAAGAAGAAAGAAAACTTCCTCAACAACAAAATTGCTTGCCCAAGCACAAGAATAGCCTTAAAAAAAAGTACCAATTTGCCTTGCTGTCAGATGAGACAGAAAGCCAAAACGGATCTTTGATGTTATTCCTCTAAAAAAATACTCTGAAGACTTTACAGCAATTGAGGGAAACATGCATACTTCAATTTCAGAAGCAAAGTAGCATTTCACAAAACCAGAAATGCTAACCAAAAGAATTCGTCCCCCTCCTACCAAAACAATACTTCAGCAAATATTTAACAT
Source organism: Passer montanus (assembly GCF_014805655.1). Lineage (NCBI taxonomy): Eukaryota > Metazoa > Chordata > Aves > Passeriformes > Passeridae > Passer > Passer montanus. The sequence goes on along the minus strand of NW_024363605.1, from coordinate 161,724 downwards.
ATACAGAAGGGACCAATGATAATACAAGTTTCAAACAGAATTTTATATTTTCTTAATTTTAAAAAACCAGGATGTAACAATTCAATTATAGTGCCAAGAAGTTTAAAAAGAACACAAAATCCAATCAAATAATTTCATTTGTCACCAAACAGATGTAACACAGTCTCTGAACACCGCAGGTTTTAGATAAATTGGTGGAAACCAGATCATTTTGCTTGTTTATTTTTAAAGGAAAGTTCATCCCTCGTAAAATCACTGTCAGTAATTATTCAGTGAAATTACTGCCTTCATAGGCTGCAGGAATTAAAAAAATTAAACCAATCACGCATATTTTTCAAACTTAATTTTATACCTCATTAAAATGGGTTCAAATTCTTGCTATAGCAGTTCACTATGTCAGCACCACAAGGTAGAAACAATAAATGTCTAGAATAAAAAGATTTCAAACAACTTCAGGGAAAACAGACTACCAGCTGTAGTTTCCAGATTAATAATATTATTAATAAAAAGAATAATAATTTCTTGTTCCTTTAAATATGCATGTCCTCCGATATCTTACCGCCTTATCTCTGCATCACTAAATCCTTTAATATTTTCTCGAGGAATAGTTCGTGGTCTTCCACGTTTTTTTGGCCTTTTTCTTTCTGAGATGGAGTCACTATCAGATCCAGAGTATCTTCTACTCCTACTGCGTCTCCCTTCGCTGCCATTGAAGCTAATCTGGAATTCCAGAGCAAGCAAGCTATGTAAGTAACAAATATAATTAAGTTTTACCTGCTCTGTCAAAAAATGTGTTCAGAAAAGGGAAAAAAAACCCCAAACCCCAAAAGCAACAAACTACACCAAAAGCAACACAGAACTACAATTCAGTCAAAACCAAGAGACACCTGTTTTGCACAGTTTCTCATTCTTGGAAGCATGTATATTTCTTCAAGCTCTTTTTGTCTTTCCTCCTCTTCTATTCTTCGCCTCTGGACCTCCGGAATGATTTCTTCCCAATTTCTTGAATTTCTTTCTGGTTCCAACTCAATATCGTCTTCATCCATATTGGAGAAGTTGGCCACCTTGTACATCAAAACATATACATTTTCATCAAATCAATACATGACATAATTAAAAAAAAAACCTAATTAACTACTATTTAACGAAAAAAAGGTTACAGATCCCATATTTTATGCATTTATACATATAATATTTACATATTTTATCTATTTATATATATGCTACTGTTTTATAAGATATATATATTAAATTTATAAATGCAAAATGTTTCATGAAACAGTGTCTAATGAAAGTACTTTTATTAATTTAGGAAAGACAGACTCCTTTCAGCATGGGCTAAGAAGAGATACAAGGAGAATCGCACCCCTCACACCTCTGTGACTGTGATTTAACTTCCTTCAAAACAGGGCTATCAGTATTTAAATGCCTGATTTAATGTGAAACTATAATAATATAAAATTAATCAAACATTAATACAATGCAGATATCAAAATATGCTGAATTAGTGATCAGCAGGAGAGCTATTTAATAATTTCCTGAACTAAACAAACGTATCATGCTCTGCACTATATTTTTTTTCACACATAATATTTTTAACTGATAACACTTAAAAATACCTGGCATTCCAAGTTTACTTTGTGGCTAAAAGCAACTTGGAGAAATGATCAGCAAAGAAACACAAAGAACACATTGCATTTATTGATACTATAGCTCTTTAATAACAAAAACAGTAAATAAAACACAAAATTAAAATTCTAATAATTAACACATTCATAAATACATCTCATTTTATTATCAAAATACATAATATATTTCTAATTGTTTATACTGATGGTAAGGTATGAGGTATAGGCAGAAACCAGGAAGTGATACAGAGCTGACTTACTGAGGCATCTATTTCTGAAGAATTAAGAGATAGATACATAGAATAGGAATACTACTGTTTCAAAAAGGAAGTATAATTTGGCAGGAAGGAGGGAACAGAGCCATACCTTGAACTGCGAAAGCAACTCATCTCCTACAGTTAATGGACCTGGCTCATTTTCCCGAGTTTCAGCCCTCTTCAATATTTCATCTATATCCATTTCCTGAAGATAAAATAAAGAAGTTTCTCTTTAGAATTAAATAATTCATACATATTTTTGGCTGTTTTATCTACCTAGTCCAGAAGCACTACTTACTTGAGGCTCCTGTTCTTCCCCTTCAGGTTCTTTAAAAAGTTCCTCAGCACCAAATTTCAAAATTGCTGACAACTCCTCCTTATTAAAAGGCGTTGAGCTGAAATAAATGATGTTTCAGGAAAAACATTTTAACTTACAAGCTTGGAAAAGTTTAATCATGAGTCAATTAAGCTTTCTTCTCTACTGTTAAATATAAACTCTTTATATATTTGAGATATGTATTTATTATGCAAATAAAAATCTACAAAGACTTTGTGTCTTCTGTTTGGCCTTTCATTTACAATTGAAATATTCTTAAGCATAAGTTGGTATAGAAACAAACACAAAGGTACCTTGAAGGGGTAGAGCCTGTATGTAACACAGTTTTCCCTGTAGTGTCCATTCTCTGAATTACTAAATGATCTAACACCATCTTTTTCTTAGCTCGTTCAAGAATATCTTCTTCTACTGATCCTTTTGTGACTAGTCGATAAATATTAACCTATGTGTATTTAAAAAATAAAAAAATTAAAAGCAGAAGTCTCAGTCTTCATTATATAACTTCTGAATTTTTTTCATCAGTTTAAAATATGAAATACTAATTTAAACACATTACCACAGTCTTTACAGAAATGTTTTATAAAGCCCTAATAAATTGTCTCAGACCTTTCTTTATAAATTTCAGTGACTTGGCACAAGCATTGCCAGAGGCAATAATGTAATATTTCTAATTATTACTGTATGTCTTCTGTAAGAAGGAAAGAATCCTCTTGAGAACTAGAATATTTAAGCATTGGGGATGTGCCAGATGTAGCAGTTATTTTGTACAATGACATCACACCAATGAATGTAAGTCAGATAAGCTGACAATTCTTCTCCCTCTCCCACCCAAATACCACAGCTGCCATATTATTTCTTCCTGTATGGAGACTTAGGAAAAAAGAAATCAGCATTACTAACATTTCTGGAGATATGCAGAAAATATCAGTTATTATCAAAAATACATAAGGACTGAATGGTGCAGACAGAGGGTGGACAGCTGATGCACAGAACTGTCTTTCAGGTCTTCAGCTTAAACTCAGTGTGTTTACCTGTTTCTTCTGTCCAATTCTATGTGCTCTAGCCTGTGCTTGCAGATCATTCTGTGGATTCCAGTCAGAATCAAATATAACCACCGTATCAGCAGATGCCAAGTTGATACCTAATCCTCCAGCTCTGGTAGACAGTAAAAAGCAGAAGTCCTAAAATCATAAAGTAGGAAATAGTTTTATATACAATACTTGTATATTCCTAAAGGAACCAACATACTTTACAATTCACTTTAGGCAGTGTGTGGTGCTACCAAATCCATAATTGCTCTACACTTAAAACTTCTTTAAATACACTGATTTAAATTAAATCAAATGCTTCTTTAAATCAAATGCTGATTACCAATTTCTTTCATAAAGCTACTGACTACTCAAGTCAGTAACAGTGACTTAAAGGAAGCAGTGTCCTAAATGACGATCATTGAGCAGGACATCCCAACAAAACCAGACTGGCCACAAAAACACCAAATCTTACTGTCAAAGCCTTCAATGTTACAAAAACCCTTTCCCACCCTCCCTGCCCCAAGTCCTGGAGGACTAAACAGTCATGTCAGAGTAGGGAAAGCACTTGAGCCTACACATAACCGATTAAGAGGCAGAAGCAAAAATCTTCTCCCAAGTTCAATGCTGCTCAGCATATTCATCAACAATAGGAAAATGGGTAAGCAACAAGGAGAAAAAAACCCTGTAGGCAATATATACTTATTGAATCAGTCTTTCATAACTATGAAAGACTGTGGAAGGATATTGAGGCATGCAAAAAACAACATATAAAATCCAAGCTAAAGTAAAGAAGGTTAAAAAACCCCAACCAAACCATATTTTCAGTACAGTTACAGGAAACTGTACCCATTACAATAAGAAAACAGTTAAAGATTTCCAGGTAGCCTGTAGCTCAGTAACACAAAAACTCTACAAAATCCACCCCAAAATATTATGAAATTTTAGGAAACAAAAATAAAACTGAGAGCATTCTTCTTCTTCTTGCTGCACCAATGCAGACTTTGTCTCAATTTTAGAAATGCATAAATTCTTCTTTATCTGAAAAATGTACAGTGTAACTGCTAAGATTTCAGAAAATGCTAAAAATGTCTATGAAAGAAATTTGAAAGAGTTAGCTTTTGTATTTAACATGGAGTTTGGTACTTCTCCTTCCACAAAGCAGAAAGAAGCTCAGCAGCAACTAACAAATGCTATCTTCAAATACAAATTAAACCAAACCAACATCAATGACCAACCAAACTCCTCTCCCTCAAATCTGAGTGTGTAGGACAAAAGATTTAAACCAATCCAACAGTATGGAGTAACATGCCTAACAGGAGTGCTAAATAAGGTACAAATATCCCAGTTCAAATCTAAGAGAATCATAACAGGTGCCTACATACTCACCAGTTACTCACAAAGAATTGCTAGAAATCAGTACTTTATTTTTTCCATGGCATGTAACAGGTGTCAACAAATGAAGATAACAGCAATGATATTTGAAGCAAGGATATATGAAGTTCTGCCCACTGCCAAAGGATTTTTGGATACTAACTGCTTAAGTTCAGCACTTTTGTAAATATTACTAAATTCTACAGAGGAACAAAGCTGGGGTTAAAATTCTGCAGCATTTATAGAGCAATCAGCCACCACTTTCCTAATTTATGTGTTATCTACTTAATATCTTCTTAAAAAAATGTTATATAAACCTTATACTCCAGGCAGTAGCAATGAATTTTCAACCGTATTGATGTATTCCTCACTTTTATCAACTCTCCCTTTTTGTGCAATGTCTTTTGGTACTTGGGAAAAAATAAAAGAGATGCCCCAGGAAAAAAATACTGTACCTCTGATCCTTCTGCATTAAAATGATCCAGTGCTTGTTTCCTCAATTCCCCTTTTATTGATCCATCAAGTCTCTAGAGAGATTGAGAACTACAGTTAAAATGTAATTTTATACTGTACTCAATATCAGAGCAATTTCAATTGCCAGCTGCCAAACTATTATGTGAAGGGGAAAAAAAGTAAACAAACAGCTCACATAATATTTAATTAATTTGTTTCACTTCAAAATAACATTCATCATAGAGCCAGTCCCCTTCTAGAAAAAGAAGACATTTTTATTGACCTTTTTCTAATCAAAGGGGTAAAGGCTACATAATCACAAACAAAGGTGAAAGAGACTGCTGAAGTTCATCTTATGTAAATCCTCTACTCAGGCAGGGACAGCTAAACCATGCTGGCGAAGGTCATGTCCAAGCAGCTTTTGTACCTCAACAAGAAACAGAAATTTCATAACCTCTGGAAAACCTGTTCCACTGCTTTGGCACCTTTACAGTAAAGAAAAAAAACCTCAAGATCAAAGCTTCTTAGCAGCTACTGCCAGCAAGTTTCTTACCTGAAATGGAAATTGGCGATATTTCAGATATTCTGCCAGGATGTCCAGCATCCTTACCATCTGTGAGAAAATCAGGACTCTGTTGCCACGTTCTCGCAGACGAATCAGTAGTTTGTCAAGAAGGATTAGTTTCCCACTGCTACGTATTAAATGCTACAAAAAACAATACATTGCGAAATAAATTAATTTCAACACTAATACACACTGGGGTATGTTGGACATCCATCTGAGGTTTGCCTTTCTTTCTATTACTGTGGACAGGAAAATAAAAAGTAAATTCTTACATTCCTGAAGAATTTTACAACTTAAAACATCCATACAATAGTATGTAATTAAAACTGGGCATATTTATTTACTCAATTCTCTGTCAATTATTCAGTTCCAATTAAGAATCAAAAAATACTTCACTGTAAAACCCAAGATACACATTTTATGGAAAACCTGTTTTTCCTTAATATACTTCAATAAGAACTAATGAACTGCCAAGGAACTATAAAATTTTGTGAAAACTACAGATGTAAAACTTCTCATTTCTTTTTTTTACTTGAAAAGTGACACTACCTGTAAGGCCTCCTGTTTATTATAGAATTCATTATCATCTGGTGGTTTAATGAGGTAGCAATGGTTGCAACACTTCTTGAGTTCCATCATGATATTCAAAAAGCCTGAGGTACTGCCTTTTGAACCTTTGCTAAGGGCTTTGTAATTCCTGGTTAAAATCCACCTATGAAATAAGATGTACAATATTAGTAACTTCTAAATGTATGTGGAAGTAAGACAGATATAGCTGTCAAAATATGAACAAGCTAAAGAAAAAAAGCTGATTGTATTGATACACTCCCAAAAGAGTGTATCAATATGCCCAACAAAAGAAAACTACATAAACAGATATTAGACCAATGCAATTCTTGAGCCCTTGCTTCACAGAATTTTATTGTGAAATCCTATCAAAGCCCCAACTTCCATACAGTATACAAATCACTGTAATTCAGTAAATTTACATAGACATATCACTGAAACAGCAGAATATACAAAGAGTTGGTACATACTTGTAATATTGCTTCTGCAATGCACTCATTTCCATCCTCAGAATTTGCTCAACTTTAGCAGGTAAAGACTTTTCTACATCTTTTTTAACTCTTCTCAGCAGAAATGGTTCAAGTTCTTTGTGAAGACTTGCATAACCACACTCTCTTCCTTTGCCATGCTCCTCTTCAAAATCTTCCCACGAAGAAAACCTTCAACATAAAAAAGTGTAAGCACAAAATAGTGACATACTGTGAACACCCCGATGAAGCAAAATTCAGGAAGAGAGGTAATACAGACACAGAACATGTATACATACACCACAAAAACATATATACATTCAGATTTCTTCCCTGCTCCCTTCTGTTTCATCCCACTTCTGAATTTTCATATCCCAAGAAATCCCAGATACTGTGCCTGTAAATAGACTAATGGAATTTTCCAAAAATGTCTACAGAACAAAGACATCTGATTACACAATGGAAATGAAATGTTCTTATTTTTCTGCAAGGACACTTGTCTAGATGGTTGCAGAAAAGTCCATTATTATATTTTATCAAGACAGCATAAAAAGCCAGCTCCACATCCAGACAGTGTGCAAGAGAACAAGAACATACTTAAAAATTTGTGTCTTTCAGCTTGTACGGTTTAGCTCATGTATAACTATTGTCTGTACTAACAGACTTGGAGAATGGAGTTTATGATCAAACAAATGAATAATGGCTATTCAACCTCAGTGGCTTTGCACGCAATGTTCTGTATAATCCATAGCTCAAATTAAGCAGAGCTATGGTGCTTGGGATTTACAAGATGTCTGACAGGAACATGTGCTTTCACACATGACCTCTAGTTTACCTTAGGTTTAAACAAGTCAGTACAAAATCAGGCCAATGCAATAAATGTACTGTATTCAAAAACACCTGGGAAAACCAGCTATCTGATTGAATTATAGGGTATTTGGCATCTTGACAAATTTGTTTTCATCAATAGTACTACGTATGAAAAATTTCATTCTTCTTCTCCCAGAGCAAATCTACATGGTTTTTCTCTTAGGCTAAGACAAAGCATTTTTCCCAGGTTCCGACCCACACATCAATTCATCACTTTTGTTAAAATGGAAAAAGGTGACATCTGCTACCAGCATAACTTACCTAAAGCAGCATCAAAAGATACATGCATTTACTTTATGTAGGATATTTAAGTTATCTTTCAGTACAATTCCCTAGTTCTACTGATTCTCACATCACTACACTACTTTGCCATGAACAACTTAATAGAAAACTCTTTCTTACTTTTCTGGCATGATGAAGTGGAGTAAAGACCAAAGTTCTTTGAGGGAGTTTTGCAGAGGTGTTCCAGTAATAAGAAGACGATGGTTAGACTTAAAGTCCATTAAAGTTTTGTACAGGAGAGAGTCATCATTTTTTAAACGATGAGCTTCATCAACTCCTATGAATGCCCAATTCAGACCACCAAGGAATGACTTGAAAAGGAAATGGAGAAGGGGGAAACTTTATTCAAATCAACCCATTACGTGATTTTCCACATAATACAAACAAGCTATAAACCCAATCATTTCTTGATTTATTTTAATAAAATAACAGCTATATGTTTTTAGTACTAATTATGGCTTTTACATTTCCAGGTTCAATGAAAAGCTGTGTAGTCATCCTAAGAAAACATTTATTATTTTAAAAAATGCCCAGAAGTCTGACCCAATTTTTTTAAAATGGCAGGGAATAAAAATCATTATTGACTTCTTCCCATACAAACAAATGAAGGAAACAAAGTCAAGTGCTTCTTGAATATCTCTATCAATTTCCACATACTGTTAGAAGTATTAACAATAACTCTGTGTCCTCTCACTTCCCAGGCAGTATTAATACATATGCACATACTACTGTATGCAGAGTATCACAGAAAAACTATATGGGATTTCCTAGTTTTGGGATTAAGGTTCTGTTAGATTCTGTTTCAGTTCCTTGAGGTGGTCTGCAAAGAAGCAAAGCATGAAGCTGAGAGGAGATCATTACAGCAATGAGACTCTCAAGCAAACTGAAGAAAATTAAGTGTTACCCACCTCACAAAATGGAAAAAGGCTGAAAGCCTCACCACAGGTATGTAAAATCCAGAAATGCTTAAAATAAGAAAAGACCCCCAAGAAACAAAAACCAAAACCCCAAACTACACACTATCGTAGCAAAAACTATCAGACTCTCCATAAATTTAATGGGTCATAAGTCAAATATATGCAAGTCTAAAGCGAATTATTCTATACTGGGAAAATTATTTTTTCTCTTCCCACAGAAGGGCAATTACCTTATCCTTTAGCAAAATTTCATATGTTGTTAAGAGTATGTTAAATTTCAATCGTTTGGTCTGTGGATGCATCCATTCGTGAGTTCTTATCTACAAAAAGAAACAAGTAAACTATAAGCTGCAGAAAAAAGGTCTTGCTAACTGTAATCAATTAAAATACTGCAACAATGTATACATTTACTAGTATAAAGCAATATGATAACAGAACAGAAGGACAACATACACATATATAACATTTATATATATGTAACATATAAACATATATACATATTAACATATACATTTTATACATAAATATGTACATAAGCATATGCACATATATATGTATATATATGTGTGTGTGTATATATATATATGTATACATACATACACATACATAACAGACAAGAACTTTTTACTTTAATGGGTAAGATCAATAACATTAACAAACCAATAACCTTTCAGCAAATAAAGTAATATCATGACTGGCATTCTTATATACTTATTTTCACTATATCCACCTAAATAATCACATGGGAGAAGGTAACTGGTTTTCAAATGCAAGACAATTTTTTTTTAATTCTGTCCACTATTAAGCAGAAAGGGAATCTCTCACACACATTTACATGAGATCAAAATCCAAGCCTTCAATTCACATTTTAAAGACATAGGGCTTCAGCAAATATTTGCTCTGTCCCAACCAAAATACTTGAGATACACAGATGATAAAAATATGAAGTATGTCTTGTTTATGTACAAGACTTTCCCATGACAAGGTGAAGTACTCACCATATTTCTACTGGTTATGTCTCCTAAGTAAACTACAGCATTCATCTGAGGAGCCCAGGTTTGAATCTCTCTTTGCCAAGACGTCAAAGTAGAAAGTGGCACAACCAACAAGAAAGGCCCATACAATTGATGCTCATGAAACAGATAGTTCAGAAAAGAAATTGTTTGTATTGTTTTACCCAGACCCATTTCATCTGCGAGAATACAGCTATTCCCTCTAAAGAAAAGAAGAAAAAAAAAAAAGGAAACAAAGCTATTTAAGGGACGTGTGGAGATGGAGAAGGTTTGGATAAAAAGAAATCATTATCTTTTGAGCATAAAACCCAATCATAACAGTTTTCAAGATTTTACTACTATACATTTTTAAGACATTTATTTACATTGTTTTTGCATCAAAAGATTTCCAATCCCTCCTAACCCCCTGAATTAACAAAAAGGTTGCAAGTAGTCCTCCTGAGGCTAATTTTTAAATTTTAACAGTAATGTTGACATTCCATAAATGTTTGTTTGGCTTTTCTCATTTTACTGTTTTAGGTCTGTCGGTTGTTTTAAAAATATTACTTATTCCATTGAAACTAAAAGCAAAGTAATGACATATCTTAGCTGTTTTTTGTTGAGAATGGCCATAAAATGATAACTTGGTACTACTTAGATCAAAACCAGTCCCTTTAGACCTCTATTTGAGGTCTATTTTGAGCTTACAGTATGGAAGTTTCTGATTTAAAAGAACCAAACTACCCAACAGAAAAAAACATTTCAATACTTTACAAACCCTTGCAATTTACAAACAAAATTGAGACTCCTTACTTGCACCATGAGTGAGCAAGCCAATTCAACCCATTTAACTGATAATCTCTTAACTCTAAACTTTCATGTCCTCCAATGTAAGATGGTTGTTTTTTTAGTGCAACAAACCGTGGCCTTTGTTTTAGAACCTGTGAAAAGCAAATTGATCATCAGTCAATGATTGAACTGTAAGTGAAATTACCAAAAGATGTTCCTATAGAAAAAGTAACAGCAGGTATTTACTAGCTCATCAACTCTAGTTTTTATCCAGGCTATATAAAAAACCAGCAAGCAATTATCAAGTTGAAACTAGTTTGATTGCGAATCCAAATGTCACAACATGAGTGACGTTAACTCAGTCAAAGTTTTCTTTTAAAATAAACTACAATACTAAACAAATCCATTTCTGAATGCTAGTAAAAATGCAGGGGACTGGCATCCACAAAACCTACCCTCAATAGTGCTATTGTCCATACATCCTACTATACATCATTATTGGTATTCTAAAAAAACTTAAAAAAAATCATAATCGTTATTTCATATGAGAATTAAAAAAAAAAACCCCAAAAAACAAACACATTTTTACTATTATAACTGATGTGGTAGCTTGAACTTGGCCAGGAGCCAAGCTGCCACCCAACTGCTTACTCACTTTCCACCCTAGAGGGACAAGTGAGATATGAGAAGGTAAAAGTGAGAAAAAAAATTGTGGGTCAAAATAAGGAGTCTACTGGTGAAGGAAAAACACACACCCAGTTAAAAAACAAAACAAAAAACCATAGAAAAAAAAATCCCAGAGTGACAGAATGAGTCACACATCAATTCATCAGCAGACTGGTGACCAAAAAATCTCCAGGCAACAGGCAGCCCCTGCTCAGCCCACTCAATTTATTGTTGAGTAAGACGTTAAACGGCACCACGCACCTCTTTGGTCAGATGGGGTTCAGCTGTTACTGGTGTGCTCCCTCCCAGCCTACTCATGGTGGGGATGACACAACAGGACACAGAGAAGGCACTGTGCAAGCACTGTTCAGTAACAGCCAATATGTGTTACCAAAACCATTTGGTCACAAACATAAACCACAGACTGTAAAGGCTGCTATGCAGAAAATTAACCCTATCCTAGTACAGACCCTGTACTGATCATCAGTACAACTCATTATAAATCCATTGTAAATTACCTACTCACCTTGCAATCTTTAAAGGGAGTGGTCTTGGATTGATTTCTGCTGAAGTATTCATCAATGCGTGACTGAAACTTTTTGGCAATGAGAGCTCCATCTTCCCAGCTACATTCAGAATAAGGCAAACCCTGCCACTTACAATAGTAGTCTGGATAACCAGCAGCTGATTTCTGATTTGAATGAGCTGCAAAAATGCACCAGAGTTCTGATCAGCATTTTACTTCTGTACTGTAGGAAAACATTCATTTTACATAATAATACAACAGAAGCTAGACCCATACAGACAGCCTGACAGCTCTTCTCTTTACCTGAAGTTTTGTTTTGGATTAAAATTTTGTGATATCAATATTTTACATTTCTTAACTACAAACACAAGACCACTGAGAACATACAGAATCCCTGACATTGATTTCTGTCCACAAGTTTGTAACATACCAATTATTCTTTCCACTATCTGGTATTGTTTATGTAGATCATCTGTAAGCTCCTGCTGGCAGTTGTAATATTCCACATCTTCTGGGGAAGCATTTTTCAGCCTGGAGCAGGAATTAATTCACAACAGTTATTACACCATACACTTCTGAAACTAAGAAAATTCATCAACCGTACAGCTCTGAATGTAATTATCCCACAAATCTTGGCTGGAAAGTTTTTTTGAAGGAACAACTTAAAAATCCCTACTACAAAATGGCTGCATCTGGCCTCAGTGCCTCACCATTAATGACTGAAAATACATTTATCACTGATAATTAGTATTCTCCATTAGTTGCTTGGCTAGTACAACTGGTAGCTGTAGTAGCTATGTCTCTAGATAAGCAGTACACTTTACAGGTTATTTCCATGGAATAGTAGTCAGGGTGGCTCACTCTGTAAGAATACATCTAATGATTAGTTGCTAAAAATCCCACCACCATTCATTGATTTTATTAAACATAGTAATAAAACTAGGCACCAAAGAGGTGACTTTAAAATGCATATATTTCTTCATGGTTTTTATTCTCAAGCTTCAACCTCAGGTTTCAGTGAAGAAAACTGAATTCTTCAAAGTTACCTGAAATGGCTAATGCACCAAGAAAACACTGATCCTTGCAGCAATTCTTGAAGAAATACAATCAAAATAAAATGGGAAAATTACCAAAAGCTACAATTTATTATTAATTTTTAAATACTACTCATCTTGTTAAAACTCCATTTATACCATACAGACACATACCCCCACACTAGATTCAGAGAATTATGTTACTGGACCATGTTAAAAGGGGTTTGGCTTTCAAAGTTTTTGTCTTCCCATTGCACAGACACACAAAGTTATGTCCTCAAAACCAGGTAACAGGTCTCAGAAACACAACAGAATACCTATAGTGTTTCAAAATAAGTATCATAAAAAGAATAGATTCACCATCGTTTTGTTTCCTGATCCTTTTTCTTGTAATTGTCCAGTTTCTTCATTCCTTTAACATTTTGTTGCTTCAGTGTTTCCTCTGTTTCCCAAGTGTTATGGATGTGTGACCAACCTTTCCATTTAATAAGATATTGTACTTCTGCTGGCTCCTTTGATTTTTCAAACCCAGCATTTGGGTCACCATCTGCCTCAACTGCATATATTGTGGTAGCAGCACCTGTGGCTGAGAAAGAAATCACATCATATGCCTTCAGTAAGTACATTGTCATAAGTTAACCAGTTAGAAGAAATGCAGTAAAGTAATTGGTGGTAATTTTAGATGAGCATATACTTGACTTGTGTCTACTGCACTAATGTCATTACTATTATTTGAAAGACTATGATGTAGATATATTAAGACATGCACAAGTAGTCAAGAGAATAAAAGAGCAACCAAAACTTCTACACCTACCCTGCAATATCTTACCTTTCCTCATGAAAATTTTATTTGTATTCCTGTATTTAAAGCAGTCAATAGGGAATGCTCCACACTAAAACTGCTTGCCATCTTCTATTACACTACTTATCTCTGAGCATAAAAAAAAAATCTGATGTTATGTCTGATCAGCCTCAAGACATAAAAAACCTACTAACAGGGACACTATAAATCTCCTTTTTCCTAAACAAGATTGTTGCTTGTCCTGCCTCTGTTATCTTACGAGGCAAAAATTATAAAGTACAGATTAAATACAGACTGTATTGTAGCTGCAGCACACTAGCAGCAGGAAACAGGCTCATTTTGGTGTGGACAGGTTACAGAATCACAGAATATTCTGGGCTGGGAGGAACCCACAAGGATCATAGAGTCCAACTCTTAAGCCTGTATAGGGATCAAACCCCTGACATTACTACCATCTAGCTCTCACCAAGTGGTGTTGATAAGGAAAGCAAGCTGCTGGAGCAGATAAACTCTAACAGAAAGGCAATGCCAAAAAAGCAGCAACATCATCTGTGTAGGAAGAATGAAAGCAGATTAGTTCCTAAGGCTTTGACCACAGCAGTAACACCATGCACTGGATATGAGATAGCATGGGAGAGGGAATTGGAGAGAAAAGAAGACTACAAGTTCTGAGAAGGGTCAATAATTTACGACACTAGATACAAGTAATGGAAAAACGTAGCCCTGAAGGGGGCTCAGCATTTGGGCAGGGTTTTTTCATGTGTTTGTTTAGATAATTAAGAGTAGTAGGGGAGAACAGGTTACCTGGGACAAGGAACAGGCTGAGGTACTCAACAACTGCTTTGCCTCAGTCTTCACCAGCAAATGACTCAGCCACACCAGAGGAAGAAAAGGCAGGAAGAGAATGGGAGAAGGAAGAATCACCCACTCCAGGAAAAGATCAAGTTTGAGACCAATTAAGGACACTGAAAGTGCACAAGTCCATGGGACCAGATAAGATACATCTACAGGTCCCGAGGGAAATGACGGAGGAAATAACTAAGCCACAACCATAATCTTTGAGGTCACAGTGGTTCAGGGGAGTTCACACTAACCGGAAAAGGAGAAATATAAACCTCATTTTTGAAAAAGAGAAAAAAGGAAGACCCCAGGCCCTGGGGTCCCCATGGTAAGAAGGATGTGAGCTTTCTGGAGTACATCCAGAGGAGACCACCAACATGGTAAAGAGGGCTGGAACACCTATGGTATGAAAACAGGCTGACAGTTGGGGCTGTTATGCCTGGAGAAGAGAAGGCTCTGGGGAGACCTTGCAGCACCTTCTAGTGCCTAAAGGAAGCTATAAGAAGGCTGGGGAGGGACATTAGACAAGGGTACATAGTAGTAGGACAAGAGGTAACGACTTTAAACTGAAGGAGACTTAGATCAGGTATTAGGAAGAATTCTTTGCTATGAGGGGGGTGAGGCATCATAAGTGGTTGCCCAGCTATACCCAGAGAAGCTGTTGATTCACCATGCCTGGAAGTAAGTGTTCAAGGCCAGGTTGGATGGGTCTTTGACCAAACTGGTGTAGTAGAATGTATACCTGCCAATGGCAGAGAAGTTGGAATTAGCTGATTTTTAAGGTCCCTTCCAACCAAAACCATTCTAAGAGTCTATGACTTTAACTTGCAGGCTCAAATACAAAGCATTTTAGATTTTTTTGTAGCCATTCCACACATTGTTCTGTATTTGTTCTGCAGTAACTGAAATCCTTATTTCAGTGGTTCAGCCGTACCAACAGTGTCTCACAATGTTCAGACTACTAGTCAGCTCTCCCATGTAAGTCTGCTTTCTCCACTGCATTGTACATAATGTGTACTGATCAAGTACCACTGAACTGTACAAACAGTGTCATAACAACATGATGTGCACTCATGCAATACAGAGCTATCTTCCACCTGATTTTTATCTTCTACTTAGGTATGCAATTTTTCTGTATTCTGCAATACTTAGAAAGGAATAGAAGCATTCTTATGAATATAAAAGATGACACAGTATGACTTCTTTGTAACTTTAAAACTATTGCTTTTTAACCTATAGATGAGAATATGCATTGAAGTTGCACCATGATCTTAATAAGGATTTTAAAAACACTTTAAAAAAATACCTCCTCTACGGCCAACCCGACTATCCATAAATTTCTCTATAGTTTCAAATTCATCTTCTTCAGGTTGTGGAACATCTTCTCCACAAACTTCTAGCAAATCATCAGAATCTGTCTTGGTTTCTTCAGCTTCTTTGTAACTAATGTTGACTGTTGCCTGGCGACGAGATCCCCTCTTATCATAATCATCATCATCATCATCCTCCTCATCATCATCATCATCCTCTGAAGAATCAAGTTGCCTCTTTTTTGGTCCTGCACTCTTTTTCCCAGTTTTTGGCTTAATTCTTCAAGACAATAATGCATGACACAACAATGATGTTTCAACAGAGGCAACAAGAAATTTTCTGCATTGTTTTCTGAATACATGTATTTAATGAATGTTCAATTACTCAGCTTTCGTTTAAAGCAGACAGGAAAAGGTATTCACTAGAAAGCATTAATATATTATCATATTATGTATATTTTAAAAAAATCACTTTTTTTTTCTCTCAGTAAGTATACTACCATTCTCAGGTGCATGCATAGTAGTAGTAAAGACTCAATTGTTTTTTAGAAATAGTTTAGAATAGAGCATTCAAATCCCCAACTTCTTACCTGGTTGGAGGTTTCCGGCTTTTGACCTTGTTTTTTGGCTCATAGTCAGATTCACTCTCTTCACAGCTGCTTTTCTCCCTGTCTTCCCCCGATTCAGAATCTGAACCTGTTCCCGACACTGACCCTGATCCTGACATTTGCCAGTCTTCACTGTACATGATGAAAGACAAAACAGGAATTTCATGTTGTTGCATTTTTTAGCACAGTTATTCACCCATGAGGGATCTGCTGTAATTTCAAGACTCTTCACAGAAATAAAAATCTTCTAACAGTTATTTCAATTGATGAGACAGAAATTCATCCTCAGTGAATACTAGGTAAGTTAAAAAAATGTCCAATGGCATCACAGGGATTTGGACAAAGAGGTAGATTTAAAATCTAATATAATAACAAAAATCTGGATTTCTACATAAATTTCAGCATGAAGAAATGAGTTAACACGACATGTTAGAAAATAAGTCTACCTGCTAAGATACATATTCATCAGAAGTTAGACATGTTCAAATCATGAAGTCCTATCATACTTTATGATTTGAACATGTCTAATATGAGACTCTGGAGAGTCTCGTATTGTCTAATGCCTATGGTCCCATATGAAGAATCAGCAACTTTGGCACAAGAATTGAAAAATAACAGAGGCAGATTTGAGAAATGTAGAAAAACCTGAACTGCAGCAACTAGTGAGTGGCACTGGCTCCCAAAAGCTTCCACTAAACTCTTACATCAGTGCTTCACAGCCAGGCAAGGTACTATGAGTAAGACACTTGTAACAGAGTAGCAGGAGTTTCTGGTTTCTGCTTAACTGAGATTTTTTACTTTGTGACAGGAAAGATGAGATACAGTATCTTGATTCAAACTCTGACTTTATACAAGATAATTCAATCTTAATAGTTTAAATAACAATTTAATTGAGTTATTTAATATCAAAACTACAATAACTTTTAAGCATGTCCAAAGAAAGGAAAAAAAAGGAAACAAAAAGCAATCCACAGAAAGATAAGCCATCTGGTATTAACTAAGGGATTCTAACTTGAATTTCCTTTGAGACAATCTATTTAAGTAGTTTCCTACGTCTACAAGAATTTTTATGGAGGGCCCCAACTCAAAAGTAAACTGCAACAAAGTATTTTAGAAATAAAAGCACTGATGTTTTCAAACAATACTGCAGACTTTTTTGCTGAAAAACTAGTGTGATAGAGATGTTCATTTTTAAACTACAAAATTGGAAATGAAAGATCAAGACAAATTAAGAAGAGAATTAAAGCATTTCAAGAGTGAGGAAATCAAACATAAGTTACAAGCATCTGTCTCTATAATAAAAAATGTGTGCTATAACTTAGGAAAATATCTTACTCTTTATGTGTTTTCTTCTTGGAATCACTGGACGAGTCATCTTCTGAATCTTCACTACTTGAGGAGTCCTGCAGGGGAATGAAATAAACCAAAGGCAATTCATTTTTACAAAAACAATTATGTAAAAATCTTCTAACAGGTAGATTTTGAAAAGATACATCAGTTTCCACTTTCAAATTTGAGGCATATTATTCATATTTTACCCTCTTTATGCCTTGCAATTTAGCTGTTTGAATATTGCTATTGTTTTTGTATTTATTAATCTATGACTACACTGTGCCACTGCCACTCTGGAGAACACCACACGAAACTGCCATCTTAAAAAATCAACATTGTGCCCACATAAAAACAGTCATGGTGTAAGCTGCTCCACATTACTCAAGATGATGTCACTGTAAAATTCCTAATGAAATCTCCTACCCTCAAGAGCTTTCTCACCTTTCATATTCGTTCACATTAAAACACCAGTTTAAGACAATTTTGAGAATAGCATATCCCTTCTTTCTTTACACTAGAAGAAAAAAACAAGAAACCTCTTAAAGCTAGGTTTTCTTAAGGCCAGTCTCATCGCCTTAAACTTAGTTTAGAATAACTTTTATCCTGAAAAGTATCTTACTGGAAGATAGTGCCAAACAGGTGTAAATTAACATTTCAATGATACATGATTAAGTTTTCTTTTTAAAAGATGAGCTGCTAAATCAGACAAAAACAGAAATTCAACCAAGTGAGTGTGACTACATTACAAAGTCTTTGTAATACAGGACAAAAAGACCGCTTTACAAATAAATTACATTTCATAGTTCCAATTAGTGTTCTTAAAAGATATTCCTACTGCAAAAAGTCAGTATCTCTTTAGCCTATGATTTAGGTTTTGAAATACAGGCCTCATTCTTAAAATACAAGAATTCTTTTGCAGTAACTATTACAAGATGTGTAAAAATTAGTTTTCTATTTAATATGGAATTTCTGAAAACTACAGCAGACATCTTTTCCAAAAACACACTGAAAAAATAATTTAGCATTTTTATTGTCTTTACAATAAACTCAAGAAGCTAGAAATACAATGTAAGTCAGTACTGTGTGGTTTGAAAATTTTGTCTAGAGAACACAGAATAGCTACCTAAAAAAAGCGCTTTTTTAGGTAGAATCAAGACTGCTAAAATTTTGGAACAACTCACTTTGGAAACAAGTAACCAGAGGTATCTTTAGTTTTCTGCATTAAAATGTCAGTTATTTGAATATTACCTTTGTAGACTAACCCCAGCCTTCTATGCACACTCAGAGAACATGAACTTGCCCTATGTAATTTTATTGCAATGTGTAAGACAATGAGAAAGCAATGTGTACATTTTAAAAATTACATTAATCACCTCTTCTGAAACACTGTCTGATGAGGCTGCCTTTTGTTGTTGCTGCTTCTTGAGTACTCCTGATCTTTGCACGGCAAGTATACTTGGACTAGACTTCCAAAACTAAACAGGAAGAGACGCACGAGTCAGATAAACATACTGAAAATCTCCAGTTTACCACACATGCTTTTCCTAAGTAGCATCTTAATTTTATCAATTAAAACATTTCACTACAAAAAAATTCACTACTAAACATTAACATTAACTAACAATATCAGACAGCTTTTTAAAGTCATAAGATTTCTACAAAACAGAATGTTATATGCTAATCACCAGGATAATTACTGATATATGTTTAACTATAGTTGTATAGATAATTGTTAAAACAAAACTTTAAATTCACACAGATAAATTCTTTCAGACTGCTAAACTGCTACGATTTTGTTTCATACAGTAATAGTTAAACATATGGGAAAAAACATAACAGAGAATCCTTAACAGTCTTCAGTTCTTAGTGTGTCTCATCTATAACTACCTTCATAAATATGGTATACCACTCCTTAAACGTGGGAGAGTACATGTAATTCTGGCCCACTGGATTGAAGAGATTTCTCAACACCACTTTTTTCCTGCTTTTAGCAGACTTACTTATAAAGCTAACTGTATGAAATTTTTATACAATTATTTATAGATACAATGAAACCAAGCATTTGAGAAACAATATAAAAACAGAATTCAGGAACAACAATACATGTTATCTTTCTCTTCCATAACTTTCAGTAAATTAGCACATGCTTCTGTATGATGAAATCTAGGTAGCCTTTTAACTGAAAATACTCACAAATGTGAGAATTTTAAAAGCACAAATTTAAATACTTATATGAGAAACTTGCCCAATGTTTAAGGCAGCAAAATACACACTTTCACTAACCCAATCAAGCTAAAATCTAATTAAGAACACTTCATTACCTATTTTTTTAAATGAGCATTGCTCTTTAAAGTATTTTTTTAGTATTTCCTTGCCAGCTTTTTAGTATTTCCTTTGCCATTTCCTTGCCAAAGGATTCATTTATGTATCTTGTTTACCTCAGATCCATCAATTTTTGGTGGTTTAGACTGAATTTGTTTCTTCTCTCTAGGTGTGTCAGACTCTGATTCTGACTGAGTGCCTGACTCTGAACCAGAGTCAGAGTCACTGCTGCCTGACTGGCTGCTGCTTCCATCACTACTACTTCCAGAGCTTGAACCAGATCCAGAGGCTGATGCTGATCCAGAATCATCATCTGATCGGCTGCAACGACAAGTCAGTAGGACATTACGCAACTGCCAAAGCAGCAGGATTAAAAGAAAAAAAAAGGTCACCTTAGCTTTACCTATAACTCAACTGCTAAGTTAGACCAGACAAATGGGTAGCACAAAAATGGAGGCAGTTGACTAAATAAGGCGAGTTGAATAAAGCTAAAAATAAACAGGGAATAAGAATTTAAAGTGTAATTACCTACTCTATGTGACACATACAGCAGTGTCACACAGGGGAATTAAAAGTGGTAGAAATGCTTGGTAGCCATACAAACTTGAGCTTCACCCCCTTCAAAATCCCTGCTTAGCGCCACCAAATGCCATATTAGCTAATAGTTTAGTCTACTTCACAAAAGACTACCCAGTATTGTTTTCAATATTCATAAAGCCATGGTAGTCCTTAAAACAAAACACTACACAGACCGTGGTCTTCTGTTAAAAGAGAAGCACAAACTTCTCCCACAGAGACAACTCTGATTTTGTCAGAGGTGGTATGACTTCTGCCAAAGCACTTTCCCTGGCATACACTTGAGCTGTCTAAATTATTTAATCTGTATATTCATTTTACACCAGATTTAACATAATTAGAACACACAATAATTAAAGATACTTCTTTTATAATTTTAGCATTTGTTTTTCACAGAGTAGATGAGTTTGAAACTTTAGGAAAATTCCTTACCAGATTAATACTATATTTCAAAAATAACATGAGAAAGAAACACCACATAGCAAAATAATTTCTAATTAAGTACACACTGACACGAATGCTGAAAAACCAGAGTAAACATGACACTGGAACTGAAAATGTTAAAGTCAAAACTGTATCAAAGCCCAGCTGGTCTCTGCCAGCACAACTCATCAGGCTGACAGTCAGCTGGAGGTGAGGTGAGGGAGAGGGAAGATTGATCATTCGTCCCAGAATATACTCAACCGTCTATTTTAGAACTGCAGAACAAAGCAAAATCACTCCTCTTCTTTTGCTGCCACCAACAAAACTGTGCCAGAAAAAAAGAAATGAAGCTATTCATTAACAGATCCCTGCAGAGTGCACCTCCATCACCCATCTGCAACCAGCAACCAGGAAAATGAAGAGCAGCAAAGTAAACACAGTGAAGCTTCCTTGCCCTGAAGGGCAAGATGTGGAGAAACATGTTGCTACTGGGCTCCTTGCACTTGCTGAGAGGAAAGCTGGGAAACAAAGGCTACTCCAAAATTTCCAATTTCTTTCATCAAAGTCTTACTTCAGGCATGGTGCTGTAACACTAACTCCACTTGCCCAAACAGCAGGTTACAGAATATGATGATACAATATATGACAGGAGGTTAAATTACACCAGAAATTAATGACACTCTGTGATTGTCTTCTTAAGAGAAGAAAAACTATTGTATTAGAGTTTTTGCACACAAATATTACCTTACTTTAAATACTAGGTGAATTGCACCTTTATAAAATAACCATATTTCTCAGCAAAGTGCCATAAATATATGGCAGACTACAGAAGGCAGCACTAACTGTAAATGAAGATATATAGAAGAAAACTCAGCATGAGAGACACAAATAAGTACCAGCCAAAGTTCCAGTCATAGAAAGCTACCAAAAACATGTAAATCCTACAGAATCTTGAAGGAGGGGAAAGGAATCAAGTACCTTCATGCAGGACAAGGCTTGCTCAAACAGGACATTAACAACATGGATTACAATCAAAAACTTATGCAAAGCACCAAGCCATATGGACGGTAATTAATTCAGCTTCCATATAGCAGCAAAATAATTCACACATACTAATACAGTACTAACCATAGGTTTAACTGCATACAGAGACAGAGGCAACCAAAACAAAGTGCCAGTTTTCTAAGGTAGCATGGGGAAACTAACAGTGCAATAATACATCTTGGTCAACTTGCTAACACTGCAAACCAGACAGAGAAGAGAATGTTGGAGATAAAAGAAAATACGAAAAAAAATTTAGTTTACTTAGATACATAAGCAAGAATTACACTGATTAGACAGAATCACAGAATCATCAAGATTGGAAGAGACTTTCAAGATCATCCAGTGAACCCAGCATTATCACTGTAATTCCTAAACCCTATCACCCAGCACCAGACCAAATGCCTCTTGGACATCTCCAGGGACAAACAATTGATGGGAAATTTTAAGTCGTTTTATGTTCTTCACAGGAATTGAGTGTAAGTTCAAAACCAAAAGGACTGAAACAGGGAAAATCAAAGTCTAGTGGATAATGCTATTTGCTGTAGAGCTCAATGCAAAAAAAACCAGCTAATGCCAGATTTTCTTATTTACTAAGGGATCAGGTAACTATCATCTAAGGTCTCTGTTAAACAATACCAATGTGTCAACATGTGGATATTGATGTAGATCATACAGTATTCAAAGAAAAGAACATGGGCTCCTTATCTTGCCAGCTAGCTCTCATCAAAACTCTGAGTCTGGTAATGAATTTCCATTAGGCTTATAAGAAGGATCGGCAAAGTAACAGCTATTCCATAATCCTTGCTTCTCAAAATAGATTGGCCTGATTTGGAGAAGAGCAGCCTAATACAACTCAACTGCATCACAACTCACAGTAACATCGACAAAGAGTAAAAATCTTAATTCAATTGCATTACTAATAAATGCAAGACTACAAAACAAATCTCCACATAGAAGTAAAAGGAATGAGGAGAGAAATTACAAGAAATCACAAGAAGAAAAAACAAATAAAAAAGTTTACCACAACTGATTTAGAGCTGCCCTATATGATAGCATGTATGAAGGACAATGTAGGATCCCTACCAGAGATTAACATGATACACAAAACAGAAAAAATAGTCAAATGAAATTAAAACATATAGCACCAATAATAACTTACTAGGCTTTCTTATCCCAGTGTCAAATCAGAACAAGGAAAGGGGAAAAGACAAACTGAGTAGCCTGAAATAATTTTACAACCGGGGTAACAGCAACAACTTGCTGAAACATTCATCAAAGCTTAGTTATCTATGTCAGTTTACATACATGCATAAAACATTTGAAATTAACTCATAAAAAGCACTACAGGAGCTCAAACACACACTGCTAGTCTAGGTTGGGAAGAGTCTACTTCAACTATAATCATCCAAATTAATGCAGTTGTGTGAAACTTGTGTGAACTGTAAGTTTTGCCTGTGCACCACATAGTCCCAGATATCTTCACAGAACTACAGCATGTATTAAAAAAATAGGTAAGAATAACAAATAGGTTTTCATTTCTACTGTTGACTTACCAGTTGACTTCTTCCGGTCGACTCGCTACAGAACAAGTAACTGACAGTTTCTTTTATCATGTACTTTCATACACTGAAACTTGGAGGCACAAACTCTACAAAGTCACTATAAGTCAGAAACCTAAAGCTCCTGTTTGCAAAGGAGGTAGAAAGTCGAATAATAAACAAGCTCTGCATAAAGACAATTGCAGATCTTTAAGACAAGCAGCACTGCATGAGATGTAACACCTGCAAATCCCCAATAGCTGTAACAGTCCATACATCAAACGACTTTCCTCCAGAGAAATATGAAGGATTTGAACCAACAGTAACAGAGATGGGGCACATAAGGCACAAAACACACCTACAGCAAGAACTACTGGTTTAGGGCTCAGTTTACAGTGTGTGAAGTATTTTCAATATTACAGAGAAAATGAGTATTTTTCCTCCTATAAGTCAAGGATCCAAAAGAGAGCATGTTTATGTCAAGATGAAATTTTATTTTTATACACTTCTGGATGCACACTGTTGTTTTGCTTTTTCCATACATACAAAAAAATTAAAATACTTGTCTAGAACTTCCAATGATAATATTTTGTATAACACAGCAATTTAAAGAAAATATTTTTGTATCAATACAACAACAATAAAACCTCTACTAATAGTCTAACAGGACTAGGTATCTATTCAAACAGAATTTGAATATAATTTTTCAGTCTAAGAATGAATGAATTAGCTTTAAAGCTCTGTATCTACAAGGCAGACAGAAAGAATAGAGTTGATTATCAATTGTTTTTTTTGTTTCTTCACATATCTCATGCAAAGCAGTTTTAGACCAATATCAGACTCAACTAATTATCCACTTTTGATATAATGGAGCACCTTATCTGTTTTTCACAAAACACCTGTAAGAAGCAGCAGCAATGAAGTAAAAGCACAGACCTATGTAACTTTTTCTAAAAATGAACAAATCCACCACAATATGCACAGACTTCCTCAGGACAAAGGGAGAAGAGTTACGTAAAAAGGAGAATAAAGAATTACATTTCCCCTTACAACAAATGGAAAAGTTACATATGTCTGTGGCATTTTCTAGCCACATCTCTTAAGCAGTCCATAATTAAAAAGTGGAGCAGTAAAAATTAAGTCTTACTGAAAAGCCAGTGTAGCAGCAGTCTTTCATTTCTACTTCTATTAAGCATAGATACTAGCAGTTTACTATATCATATCACCTTAACACACAGAGACCAATTATTTCTAGCACTTTGCCTCTACAGATGTAACATCACTGGGACATTATCCGTACTTTTATTTTTGTTCCACGTGTAGTCCTGACCTACACAAAGCAATGAGTCGTTGCATTATGGCATGAGCCAGACTGACCTTACCTCAGGACTTAACTGACAAACTATCTCTTAAAGACAGCCTTCCTAGTGATAAAGACAATCCATACTTCAAACTGATGTGAGGAATGCTAGGATTTACCTAAAGGCTTTATCATGGTCTAAGGAGCCAGCCTTGTAGCTGTAGTATTTGCCCTAAGGTGTTCTTTGAAAGAGAAACAGCTCCCCCCTCTCCCAGCCTCACCACACTTCACTGATGAGACAAAACTGGCGCATGAAGACAATGGTTTTCAAAAGAGGAATGCACACAAGCAGAAAAGACAATTTGTGGAGGTATGTGAAGAATATATTGGAACTGATATTTAGTTTTACTTTTATCTAAAACAAACAAACAAAGCAAAAAATCCCACCCAAACCAAAGTGACAACCCATGAAATGCAAGAAGGAAAGGATGGAAAGTACAGCAAGGGACAGAAAGGAAGGAAGGGGAGGCAGGCCCAAATTCAACTTTGCAAACATTCAACTATTTAACAAATGATGTTGGAATGTTGGGGGCACAAGACAGATTATGGACTTTGGACCTGGTTAGCATAAGAGATTTGATAAGAGGATGCCTTAGTAAAAGCAAATGGAACTTTGAAAATTAGACCTAGATTGCAAGAAGATTAAATCAGACAGGTTTACTGGAAAAAAAAACCAAAAACCATTACATTCTGCAAACAAGAGATATTATTATATGTGTAAGTCTGTGTATGTGATTTTAACCTAATCATTGTAGTACACATTACTAGTCTCCCTGAAATAGTATATAAGCATTTGTGTCCCACAATAAAATTGGATTCTGATCACTGAATCGGTCTTCTCAGCCTCCCTTCATTGCCAACAGTTTGACACTTGTAAGCTCACTCAGCCCTTACATCTGATGGGCCAGTGCCACATAAGGCAGTTGAGGGGCCCTGGGGCAAGTATGTGCTCCACAACCCAGACAGGTGACAGTGGCCCGATTGCTCCATTCCTTCTGTGTGCAGTAAGACAGACCTGTGTGCAGTTTGTCTCTGCCTGATGAGGTGGATTCCTGGATAGCATTACTTAGTTTTAACCAAACTAACCCTTATAGAATGGAGTAGTTTAGAAAGAGTCCTGTAAGGAAACAATGGGCTGAAGGCACTCTGAGTGCGTGTGAAAAGAAAATGGCAGCACAGACACTTCTACTACAGTACAAGGTAACAAACAACGACAATTTAATGACATCTGACAAGAAGTTGGATTAAAGAAAATTTCAGTTAACAAGACTATCCAAAGTATTACTTACCAATGTTAACAATTACTCAAACCCTAAATGTGCATCATATCTTGAGCCAATGGTAGTATGAAACCATCACAATTAGCAAGACAGCTGAAAACTAACCATCCAGAACACAAAGATAAACCTTCATTTTTTCCAGCAATGTTTCAAGTAATGCAATAATAGTCAATCTTGTACTTTTAAAAATGTCCTTTAATTCAGTGATAAACATTTAGCAGCCTGCTCTGAGGTTTTCTTACCTAAGATCAAGAGGCAAAAACCATCATGCCATCTGAGAATTGAATTTTTGTTGCTTAAAATAATGCATGGAAAACTACAGTGACAAAATGAAGCACATTTCTTTCAAAAAGAAAGAAATGTTCTGTTCAAAGACATATAGAAAACATTGCTGAAGATTTGAAGAAACAAGTATTAGAACAAATCATCCATTTCAGAATGTTTGCTCTACAGTTGGATGAAAGTACAGATGTTTCTAACATGTCTTGAATTCAGGAATTTCAATAATGAGGTACACAAAAAATTACTTTTCCTAAGCCACTAAAGGAAAAGCATTAGAAAAGTTACTTTATCAACGGTAAACTACTTCTAATTTTAAAAAGTGAAAAAAAAAAAGTTTTATGAAAAAACTATGCAAATGTAACTAGGAACGTGTGGTTGCTTTGACTGGAATAAAAACCAGAGTCTAGTAAGGGTGGTAAGAGATTGCAGTACAAAGTAAATTCATCCACTCCATCAACAATAGGCAAGCTATTGCAGCAAAGAATCTGGAGCCATAAGAATGCATAAAGTCACTGATGTTCTTAATTTTATGAAAACATGTCCATTAAATAGTAAAATACCTACTATATTTTGTAACAAGATAGTAAATGAACATAAAGAAGTATTTATATCATAAGAAGTTGAACTGCTAAGAAGCACTGTTGACCAGGAATATTAGTTCTGGGTGAGCTATGAGGGTGTTTGTTTTAAAAAGAAGAGTGCTTGAAATATACTGACCATTTCTGTGGAAATAATTTGTTACCAGTTGTATGCTACCTAACAGATATTTTTGAAAAAATAAACAGACTTTATATATCCCTTTCCAAATGAAGGTGACATTTTAACAAGTGAAAAAGCAGCTGCTTTTCAAAAGAAACTCATGCCATAGAGACAGCATTTTGAAAACAGATGTTTGGAAAGGTTTCCATCATTATATGATCTTATTGCTAAAACCAATGCATGTTACCTAAAAAAAGCTATTGTAACTATACACATTAAATGCTGGGAGATAAAAATTTTCAACCTTTTAAAAAATCTTCCAAGAAGTTTCAGTGCGTTTTGAACCCATTTGTTAAAAACATAAAAACTGCAATCCCTTCAGATTAACATGCATGAAATAAATTATTGACAGTGTACTTGGAAATTTACTAGACAAATTTTAATATAAACCTTTGCACAATCAGCTGATAGGATTGAAAAAAATAGTACTACGACTTAGTAAGTGCAGTAAACAACGCACTTCTTCCATCTGAAGCCATATATCGTTGCTAGGTATCTTCTTCGGATGTGCTATTCATTAAAATAAGGTAACAAAATAAACTTAAGAAGAACCATACCTTCAAGCCGCTGTGTCACAAAAAGTTAAACCAAGACATTACTAAACAAGAATATTCTTAATATTTTTCTAGCAAGTGCTAAAAGGTTTCTTTTACCAATAAAAATCTAATATTTTCAAATATTAAATCTTTATCTCATAACTTTAAAATTTTCTAATTCCTGTGTATGTTTTATAAAGGTAGATTCTAGTACAAGTATTATTACATATATACACTTCATAAATGAAATATATATACATTGAGATGCAGGCTGAAATACTGACAGGAGTGCACCAACAACTATTTTGGAAACCACTGCACTAAGGAATAAAAAAAAAAAAAAAAGTAAAGGAGAGATGTCCTGCTTCACCCAGACAAGGAACAAGCCTTGATTATTAAAAACAAATATCCCTCTTGCAAAATTAACTATGACCCTCTTCCACATGAAAAGTAATTCAGATTAAATCCTAGTGTGCTAGATGCTAAGCTTAAGAGTAGCAATAGAATTACTTAAGAAGAGCTATATACATTTACACACAGGGATTCAAAGAGGCATTTATATGTCATCTTCTTATAGTAAAAGGGGAATGCAGAAACAAGAAACAGAACCATAAAACTTCTCTTTAACTGCTCCTACCTTTGCTCTAAGTTACAGAAATATTTACACAATTCATACTGGGAACAGTATGCCCTGCCACACTTTGAAAAGACATTCAGTCCTCACCAATACAATACAATATTTGTGAGGATATATAAAAATAACTTTTTCTGACACTGATATTTTTGCCCTCTCTAATGTCCCCTATGGTGTCAGAGAGAAGACAGAGCTTTTCAAAACCACCTCTGTTCCCATAAACATCCTTAAGCATCTATAAAAATGTGCAAGAAACAAGCAGGTATGATCAGGCAGTATTTCTTCAGACTGCTGTCCTGAAACTGAGGCATATACCAGTGGAAAACAACACAGAATCTAGGAAAAAACCCGAAACTGATTTCAAACAAAAAAGTTGTCTATGGTATTATTCCATTTTAGCACATCTATTACATGGTGTAACACCTTCTCTCCTTTCCCCTAGCACATGGAACTGCAGATGAGACAAATAAAACAGGCAACAGCATAGAGAACTTATACCACACCGCAGTGTTTAGCAGGACCACTGCAAATATAGAGCCCATTTACCAGTTTGTGAAATGCAATTGTATGAGTTTCTGAAGGTCAGAGGAAAATGCATACAGAAGTTTCAGACAGATTTTTAGTAGCTCAGCTGACATTTTCTTCATCTGCTGAAATGGGATACCCCAACAATCAGCTATAACAAGGCAAAAATAATTATCGTCAGCTGGAGAGAGGTCTAAAAGCTTTTCAGAGCATGAAGACAAGTAATATTTTATTTTAACAAGTAATCTCTGATTTCAACAACTTGTATTAGAAGAATTGAAGAAATTGTTTACTCTTCTTTGAAGTGGAAAAGGAAAGGAAATATGAAGTAAGAAGAAAATATGTATTTTCTGAAAATATTCAACGGAAGCTATTAATGCAAACCAAATTATAAGTGAGAATATTTCATACTGTGCTAAAATTTTACTTTTAAAATCATTGCTACAATAAAGACAAAGAACCTGTCTGATAGGAAGGCAGTTTACCTGCACTTAAGAAACAGAACCTAAGTTCTGTAATGAAGGTATTAAAAATACAGGGAGATAATAGCAGTGAGGTAGTCATAATATCTGGTTGCTCTCGTTTACATGTTTTCCTATGGGATTCTTTAACTTTACCTGCATTTTTCCAGGCACAGTCTATAAGCAATTTATTTTCCAGCCAAAGAACTTTAAGCATCAGCTGATAAACAGTTTAACTAGGGTCCCTAATTTGACTAACTTTCCTTGCAACAAGTAATGCTCATTAGTGCAAAGTAGCACCACTGACTTTCACAAAATTAATCACCTGAATTGACATTACAAATTACTAAGATTCTGGTATCATACTTATAGGGGAAGGCTGTCAAGGAACATTAAGTATTTTCTAAAATACTGACTGGAATACTGTAACAACTACCTGTCTGCTGTTGCATAACGCTATCACACAAATACTGTCTCAGGAACAGGGCTTCTGGTTCCCTCTCTTAAAGGTTCATCTTACAGAAAGAGATGCCCAGTGTGTTATTTCTTGACAATTCTTCTTCCTATACAAGCCAAAGTCTTTGCTTAAATTGCCGTATTGGAAACAGTTCAGCAAAGCACAAAAGTGGATACCTCACCTACACTCCTGTAAATACCTAAAGAAGAACAGGACAGATGGCCAAGATACAACTTAACCAGCCTTTTATTTTGCCTGTGCACCTGTATCTACTTTTTTCTTTCTTCCAAAAAAAGCCTGATTAAAACTGGTAACTAGAAGAAAACTCCATTTTTAGGCAGCACAAATTAGGACCTACTTCTGTCTCTCCCTCAGCCTTTCCAAACTTAGTCAAGATGGTCTCTCCACAGGACAGTGAAGAGCTAGAACCTACTTTTTTCATTCAAGTCTCCTGACAGAACAGTCACTTTACCTAACATAATCAGAGGAACTATCAGTGTAACAGCCTTCATTCTCAGTTAACTAAGAATGTTTGTTATGAATATGTGTTTGTCAAATTCACCCTACTTTACCACACCACATTATCTTTATCCCTTCCTTGCTCTGCTCTTGTACTGCTGACCTCCTCAAACCAATTGTACTTTATTGTCCAATTTGACTTTTTTTCTTACCTTCTTCCCAAATGACTACAATTCCAAAAAGCCAAATGGCTCCCGAAATGATAAACACTATCAAAACCACAACATGAAGTGCAGATGCAAACAGAGCAAAGCAAGTTAAGCTACATAACAGAGGTGTTATTATACTAGATACAGTAATACAATGTTTGCTATAATTAACCACTGAAGACCATTTATGCTTTTAGGCACTTAAATACTCAAAACGAAATTTAAGCCTGTCTTCTGTGTCACATAAGCCTTTTTCCCTCCTTCAACCTCCAAGCAAATTACCTGTAATACTTATTTTTTAAAAGGTAATGTGAAAATGTCATTATTTGTTTAAAGAGGCTCCTGAATAAGAAACCTTAAATTGCATTTACTTTGCCCAACTGAAATAGAAAAAATAAACATTCAAAAATCCAACCTCCCCTCTCCAAAATAAACTAAGGCTAGTATAAGACTGCAGAACAGTGGACCCTCATAAGGATACGGAAAATAGAAACAAACATGATGGATAAAGCAATAATCTTTATTGGTATCTCCTTGGTACTGCTGAAGTGAGACTATTTCTTTACTGTGCAAACAAACACCAGTAACCATGAAAAATTTAACAGTCAGCAGTAACTGCCAGTAGCAGACCAACAACATATACTGAAAATGAACAGCAGGTGTCAGGATGGAAGTTCTACATGAAAATTAGTTTCATGTATGTTGGCAAACTGAGGCGTAAAGTCTACAAAGAGCACTTTCCAGGATAGGCACTTAAGAAATCTCTTACCTCTAGCCCTTCATAGTTCCACCTGTACAGCAGCACATGTCAAATCTGATTTGGTATGGAATTTAGACACACCCTGAAAGAATTTGTCTTGTCTGGTTTTTCAACAAACACTGCCTCTGGATACTCCCTACATGTTCAAATCTGTGCCTGAATGTAGTTTTTATTTGTGAACTCTTTGAAAGAAAAGCAACATAGGTTAAAGAAGATACTAAAGCAGGTAACAGGTTAAAACAAATATAATTTTTTTCAACTTCCCCAAATAAATACCTATGCAATAAAACTGGGAAACACTTTAGGGAAATGACAAGCTTAAAGCAAGCATCCTGCCATACAGCCATTAGTTTAGCTGCTGCATTCTTAAGTTCAGCTTCACTAGCTTATCCTTTAGAGCAAATCATACAATGAGAAACTAGGGACTAGGAATACTCATCCTAAAATGGAAAGCTAAACAAGTCACATTGTGAAAGAGCTGACAGAAAATTTAGACTCCTGTCTACGATAATAACTGATCCAAGAACTGCTAATTTAACATCACTGATTTCAAGTGAATTCATTAGATGATGTTACCTTAGTTATGTTCTGTTTCAATGCTAGTAAGACAGAGCATAACAATTTAAGCGAACTAAAGCTCAACAGACTAAAAAATAGATTACTATCTGCAGACTCTTTGAAACTTATCTGAGATGACAATGGACTGTCTCCTTTGATGCTTTGTTGTTGGGTTTTTTAAAACAAGCTGATGGAAGAAAAGCTTAAGGAATATGAAGAGCCCATTCAAAAATTGCAGAAGTAACAAATACTAAATGCCGAACTCATAAAATTGTAAGTACATTTCTATAAACAAATGCTTGTGTAAATAGTAAGAAACTTGTGTAAACAGTAAGCTTTTCGAGTTTTATTTCTTCCAGAAATCTTAACTATTTAACTTAATTACAATGCATAAGGTAGATTTATCTTATTCATCACTGCCAGTTGAGAACAGAAGGCACAAAGAGTATAATGCTCAATCTGCCAAATGTTATTTCCTGTCCTCAGCTATTACAGAGTATTAACTGCATTGAATTTTCCTGGTAGGGGCTAACACATTGTGTTTCCTGTCCTGCAGACTAATTATCTGCTGTTACTACTGCAAACAAAACAATGTTATCAAAATTAAACTGATTACCTACCAACTTTCATGACCCTATGAACTACATTGAAAGTCTTTATTTGAAAGATGCAAGTTACACATCTTAAGAGCACAAAGTTGTTCCAGGAACCCTTCACAGGCACGAGACATCAGTGATTACCCAGGGGTCTACTACTATGTTGTGTAATCTGAGAAACCTTCAACACAGCTGGATCTACCAACAATACAATGATGTCTTTACTAGAAGCTCCTTAGAGACTACCAGCAAAAAAGTATTACATGGAATTTAATAAACAAACAGACAAACAAAAATGAACCTTTAAAACCCTAAACGAACAAACAAACAAAAAACCAACCAAAGAAAACAGCTGAAGCCAGCTGAGGGACCACATCTGGACAAGTCTGATGTATACACTGCTGGTATCACAACACTTCACTTTGTTTTGAGGAACATGAAAAGCCTGCATCTGCTAAAATCTTGAAACTCTTAGAATAAAGGAATTTAATTTAAAATGTGTGATACAGGTATGTGGCATCCAGTTGGGTTAGACAAAACACCAGGATAAACTCAGCAGGAGTAACAAAACCAAACTTAATATCACAGATGCAAATCAAGAACTAGACCATGAATTTTTGATTTTTTCTTTTCATTGGAAAGGTTTCTAGGAAAAAAAATACTTTGGTTTGGATACATGCTGTCTCTGAACTCTCCGAAAAAGAAGGGAAAAGATGCTTTTAACCTTATCATGCTTTAGTACACTTAACTCTTTAAAGAGATTGTTCCTGATAAAATAACCATTTGTTAATTAAGAAGAAAAATACTGCAAAGAGCTTGCTTTATCCACTAGCTGTTTACAGAACATGCTACCAACAGTTTTCTTTATCATTCAGGCACTTTTGTTGATCTGAGAATTCCTGTGCAGCAAATATGCATCTAAATATATACAGTTTTATATATATGCTTTCTCTTGATGTATACATACATTTTCACAAATATCATCTATTAAACTCCTACTAAAAAGAAGCCAGTGCATGCAAGTAATTCTGCAAATATGCTTGTTCAATTTCTATTCTAATTCCCACTTAGTTGTTGCTTTAAACGAATCTTTGTTACTTTCTATGGAAGGTATGCATTTATATAATAAATTGAAGCCTGTTGACCAAGTCTTTACTCTTTACTTAATTACGTGGTCCACAGATTACACAATCCATTAAACAAATTAAACCCACTGAAATTCCTATCTTCTTTTAATAGCAACTTTCAAGTGTGTAAAGACTTGTAGAAGTCTTTGGTGTAAACAGCTGTTTCCTGCTTACTGCAAAAAATGGCCAGCTACCTTTCACTCAAGCTACACTGAGTCTTTTTACCACGGAAAGAAAGGTATGCTCAAGTCCTATACACCTTGGTAAGAACAAAGAGATGGAAAATCAGATTGTTATTCAAATAGTGCCAACATTTCAATGCTGCAGTCCTTGCTCTACCTGGCACTTCTCTTGCAATTCAGGTACAACTGTCCTTCCTTGATGATTAAACTCTCTTATTGCTATGTAACTTGAATGTATGTATTCATATTGATGTTTGTAAGATGAATTATACTGAATGTTATCAAGAACGCTATACAAAGATGCTCTGCTTGAGTAAGCTTCTCAGCATACTGCTAATAAGTCTTTGTGTCTACACTCACCTGCTATCCAGATGAACAGTATCTGTAATATTTTACTTTGAGCTACATAAAACCATTATAGAATAGTTATTTCTAGTAAACAAGAAACTGGAAAGTAGACTCCACTGTGATTACTGGACAGAAACTGGAACACCAAGCAACAAGACTAGTTAACAATGTTTACAGTAATTTCCATCATGCCCAGTTCTAGTACTGATTTAGAGCTTCAGAGGCTGAAATAGGCAAACAAACTCCAAATGGTGTGGCCATGCACTTTTCCAACTGCAGCAAAACAGAACTTCAGGACAAACACCTGCAACCACAGAAAGTTTTCTAGTGATCTAGCAGACAGATGAACAGATGCAATGCTGGAAAAATATGAAGCATTGTGGCAAACTGTTCATTCCTCTCACTTCAGAAAAAATAATCACCTTCATAGCTAGACACAGTGAATAAAGGCAAGCTACAATCCCTTACCACAGTCCATCAAGTCAAAGGTCTGATCAGTGCCTTCTCCAGCACTCCTACTGCTGAGAATACCACAAGCTTTCAACAAATTTTTCAAGTCATGGTGTTTCCATAAAACACCATGTGCTGGTGTATTTTTGTAAATCCAGCCATGACCAACTGCTTAACTTTCCGAAGTAATGATGGTAGCTCTGCTACATCAGGATGTATTTATTATCATTCCAGAATGACAGGCACAGAAGTTGACACCATACACCAAAGGCAAGTGAACTGCTTTACTGCAACTCTGAAGTATCAAATTTGCAAACTGACACAAATTTTCAAAGACTTCTCCTACTTAACACCAATGCTGTTGTTTAAATGATCACTGTACTCATCTTCACCTCATCTTTTTTCCTACTAATTCTTGAATTTGATCTTCTTTGCAATTCCCTCCCTGCAGCAGTTCTTTCTTCACTTATTTCATTTCTGAATAGAATGGGATCGCTATAAGCTTACTAAACATACTCTGTTGCCGATTTCTACCTCTATTCTCTAAAATTCACACACCCAGATTTGAAGGATAATTACAGCAACACATCCCAAGATACAGTAAAGGATCTCTACAACTGCAGCCTACTAAGGTACCTCACCTCAGAGTGAAAATCATCTAGAGTACTGGAAATCTACACATTAAAGTAAAAAACCACTCAGATATAACCCAAGGATAAGTCATATAAAAATATTCTGCATTATTTTAATAACAGAACTAGGTTAGACAGAAGAGAGTTCCATCATTTAAAATGTCAAAATTTCTCACTTCACTTTGACCAAAAGCTTTCTGATAATAAACATGAAAATAAACTTTCCAAGGCCTGCACTTGAATTAATTACGGGGTTATCAAGTGACACAAGCCTAGGAAAAACAGTTGCTTGGATTTTAAACTTTTTTTTATGATGTGCTCATTAGGATGTTTAAGATGAAGAATAAAGTTTCACTTGCCAGGCAAACATGAGGTTTTGAGTACTGTGCATCCTCCTGACACTTATTTTTCATTAAATTCACGGGAACTTTATGACATTTAATATCTTTAGACTTATGAACTTTTAAATAACTTTTATATACAGATAGTTATGGGCAATGATAGTTCAATACAAAATAGTTTCTCCACAGACTTTCAGCAAGGTGGCTTCTTTCAAGCAGTAAGAAAATACACACTAACTTGTGCCAGGTAGGTTCATGTTCTTTGGAAGGTTTTGTTTTGCCTTTTTTTTTAAAGTAACAAGCAATATTTTGCCCCAGAAGTGACTTTATAATAATTTGTTAACTGTAACAATATCAACTTTATGGGAAGCAGAAATCTTCAAAAATTACTATGCGTTTGAGCTACGAATTATTCACAAAATTGAAAATCTACTTTCTAGTCTGTCTAGGACACCTCTGCATGTCAACATCCTGACATAAATGACTCTGCATGTCATAATCCTGACATAAAAATACCCAAGAACTATAAAAGTGTCTTTAGTTTCACTGTTCATAAATTTCCTTGTGATTTGTACCCAGGGTCACCTAAACAATTCTCTCTTCCCTGTCTTCCCAGTCCATCATACACTGCAGAAGTTTGATGGCCAGCACAGGCTGGCTGATTAGCAGGCAATTACATGTTCTTCTTTCATTTCTTCTCTAGAGACAATAATTCATATCTCTCTCTACCCAGATGGAAGTTTCATAGTCTGCAGAACGCAGTTTTCTTTACGGCCCTCTGACTGACAGAATTAGCTAACAAGCTGAACAGGCTGTAATCTGACAGGAAGAGGGGCAGAAAAACAGCAGTCACAAACCACCTCTTAGAGAAGAAGTCTAATCCTCACCTTTTATTGGTAAGTTGATTTTTAAACCTTTAGGTTTATAATATTTCTAGTTTTAGAAATCTAACCTTTGAAGCACAGGAGGGGCTTTTTGAACTTGGAACTGTTCTAGTAAGTGAACTTAGTTCCACGCCCTACAAACTGGCTGTCACCCAGGGACACAAGGACATTCTAATCAGACTCTTCCAAACATTTCAATGTTCTGCACTTGACAGAAGATTGTAATTTGACATCAGAGGACTGATTTTAGGTTTGTTTTTAGTTAAGAACATGGCTGGACAACAGCTCTTTCACTTCCAAAAACAAATACAAAATTAACACTTTCAGCTACACAAGTCTGACAGCTCACGAAGAATGACATGAAGAATGACAGAACCATAAAGTATTTAATATCAAAAACTGAAGTGAACCACTGCTCCTTTAAAGATACCCTAACTAGGGTTTTACACAATGTATATTATGCGTATGTGCCTTCCACTTTACAGAGGATAGCTTTAATACTTTAATTAAATGTTTTTGAATTTGTTTTTGCAGGCATTTTTTTCTCTCAAGAGAGTCACTATGCTGCTGGATGCTGACATGGCTTTAATACTACTTCAGCTTTATTATGTAAGACATACACATGATCACTCCCATTCTTAGCTGAAATGATGTGAATGTAACAGGCAGATTAAGCACCTGTAAGAAAGCAAAGCCAGTTCTCCTAACTATGATCTGCATGCCAACCACCACATTTCAGCATTCAGTTGAAATATAAATTAGTTTTAGTAAACAAAATGTAAGACAATACATAACCAAGAATAACTGAAATAAACAAGTGCTTACCTTGACTCTCCACTACTATTTCCTACACTTTCTTCATCACTGTGCCCATTCATTGTAAATATTAAAAAGTTTAAAAAAATAAATAGAAGTCCACTCAAGGTATAAGGTGGATCTCAGGAATCCACTTCTTGCTACTTTGTATGTCTTCCAGACACTGTACGTGTTTGCTTTAGTGTTCTCAGCGGGTATTGAAGATTTCTCCCAAAACACCTAAAATAGGAAAGG
Source organism: Passer montanus (assembly GCF_014805655.1). Taxonomy (NCBI): domain Eukaryota; kingdom Metazoa; phylum Chordata; class Aves; order Passeriformes; family Passeridae; genus Passer; species Passer montanus. The sequence goes on along the minus strand of NW_024363605.1, from coordinate 124,287 downwards.
AAAACGTTAACACAATTTTAAAGTATGTTTGCAATTAAAGACATTCCAAAAATAAACTTTTTTTTTTCCACTAACAGTGAAAGGGAGCATGTTTAACATCATGCCTAACTCAAAAATAGCTTTTTTTTGTGTGTGTGTTACCTGCTCATGGCTGAACATTTTATCACCATTTCCTTTTCTGAGGAAAAAATGAAATTCCTGCTGTGAAAACAACAAAAAATAATGTCCAGAGAACAACAGGTCTTCATATTAATTATTTTTAAAAACCTGGAAGATCTAAATAAAATACCCAAAATGCAGGAAAAAACTGTCTTGCTTTTTGTTTGACTGCAGCAGGGTTCCAGCATACACTTCTTTCTGCCATTATGCTTCTTTATGCAACATTTCATGGATGTTGCTACGAAGATGGCAATTTCTGCTGAACTATTAGCTCCAGAATAGGGAAAATTACAGAAACTATATTTTCTTTATTACTGCGGGATGAGAACAGTTTACTGCCTATCTGCACTATACGTTGTGTCTTAACTTTGGGCATAGTATTGAATTCAGGACAAAACAGATCTCAATATTAAAGAAAAAATGTCTGCTAGAAGAGGTAGGTAAATACTAATGTTCTGCTAAGATCTTCTTCGTAAAATGTATTTCATACACAAAACACAGTGCAAGCATTTCCTGGAACACACATAATGAAACCCACTTACAGGTGGGAGCAGGAAGATAAAAGACTGTACACGAGCTCCCACAAAATCAAACCAGCAAGAACCCAGAGATGGAATGATCATTATACCATACACATCAGTCTCGTAGGCCTGATTACTGCACAGTCAGTATTCGATGCAGCCAGAGAAAGTTTAGGCTCACGGTAAACGGGCCGCAAGTATAAGCTCAGTGATAATCAGATCAACTCGCGCCCTCATGGACTTAGCGGTGTGAAGGCGATTAGGGTCTTGCCTAGCCCTGGGGTGCTCCCCAAGAACAAGCCACAGCGCAACCCGAGCCCATCGAGGCGGTGGTGAGGGAACTCTCGCTCTGGGGCGGGCGCTGCCCTGCGCTCACACCGCCGGGCCGCTTCGGACTGCGAACAATGGCGATGAGGAACGGCAGCGCGATCGGAAGGAGCCCCGCAGCCACAGCGGGCCCGCGAAGCGCGACTGGGGATCCCGCGTAGAAGTAGAGGGGCGCCGGGCAATCCCGCGACGGCACGAACTGCCGCGCCTTGGGCATCCAGTAAACATCGCGGTCGTCGGCAAAACTTTGTCCCCGCCGCCCGCTCTCCGCTCCGGGCCGATGCGATCTCGACTCTCATCCTCTACCGCCCGCGCCACTCTCTCGCTGCCCGCCCACAGGGAGCGAGGGCAGCGCCTCCCGCTCGCACCGCAATCGGCGCGGCCTGCACGGCGCCGCTCTCTGGCAGCACTTCCAAGGCCACCGCCGCCGCCCTGCACGATTGCTTCCCCCGGCGCCCCCCACGGCCCGGAGCGGAGCCACTCTCGGGCCGCCCGGGCGGCTCCGCACTGGCTCCCCCCGCAGGAGCGCGCGGGAGCAGGTCGACCACACCGGCCACCTCGGTCCCGGAGAATCCCTCCCTCTCTCGGCGGAGAACAGGCAGAGGGCCCGGGGAGGCAGCCCGGCGCCGGCCATGGACCCCCGCTCGAGACCGGCAGCAGGGCCGCATTTCCTCCACACCGCCCGCCCCCCTCTAGCTTTCATCTCCGGCAGCTGCACATTTCCCGGCCGGCGAAGGGAGCCATGGCGGCCTTTGCCTACCTGCGGTGCTTGGGACCCGGCCGGCCCAACACTCCCCGGGACCCCCAAGGCCCAAAGCCTCGATGCGCCCTGCGGGGCGTACTGCCGCTCGTACCACAGCCCCAGGTCGCGGGCGGCTCCCGCGGCCGGGCCTGGGCGGCCGCCGCTCCTCTTGCCGGCTCCGCGCTGCCCACGCCGCGGGCTCACTCGCTCTGTCGCTCGAACAATGGGTCAGGACCACTCTGGGAGGGGCGCAGGGAGAACCGGGATGGGCGCAGCTCCGCTCCGCCGCCGACTCCTAAGTCCTGGCGACCGCCGCCATCACACCGCCGCTCCGTTCAGCCTCCCCCTCCCGCGGTCGGATGGAAACCCCGGGCGTGATGTCAGCCCTGCGCCCTGGGACCGACCGGCAGTGGGAGGAGGAGCCTCGGGCGGGGGCTGTGAGCAGTAGTCCCGCCGCCGGGCCTTGCAGGCCACGGCGGAATTTGTGCGGTCGCTTTGGGAGCTGGTGGTCTCCCGTCCGCCATCCGCCGTTACCTCCCTTCTGCCTAGAGCTAGGAATACTCCAATCCCAGCTCTAGGGCTGGGATTGTACGGGCGCGGGGCGCTGCCCGAGGAGCGCTATGACCTGAGCGCCGCAGCCGCAGCCCGAAGTGGGCCGCCTGAACGGCGCTGCGCGGCTCAGGGGTTTTGTTTGCGGTTTTCAGTGTAAAATCACGGCCCGACGACAAACGCAACCGCGTTTCTCACTTCACGAGGTCACAAGCGGTGCTAAAGCGTGCTTAAGGGGATTTGGACTGTCCCTGGCAGGAAGCTGGCCTTCCTCCTTGGATCCAAATATCTACGCCCACTCCTTGCCAGTGATCAGCATGGTTTGACGAGACGCATGCTCGTTATTGGAAAAACCCGAACAACCCAGCCCCAAGAAAAACAACACACAAGCAAAAAAGTATTTTGTGTGTCCAAATGTTCTCAGAGTGGCAAAGGAAAGTATCAGCTAAATGAGAGTGTGCTGTAAACAACACAACATGGCGCTGGAAAGTGGAAGCAGTTTACCTGCCTTTTTCCCCGTGAAAGAACACCTGCGCTGTAAGGCTCTGTCACTCTGTAAGACTATTGAGGGGACATTAGTGACTGACATCTGGCACCAGACCTTTGAACACTCTGCAAAAGGGTGAAAGAGATCAGATCAGCAGGAAAACAGTTCCATCATCAGTAAAGGAGATCTTGAAGGAAGCTACTCACCCTGTGGGTATATGAGAGGGAAATAGTCACAGGTGCCAAATGAATTCAGGCTTGAAGAATTGTGTTGGCCAGGACCCAGATATGAGCCACAATCAGTCAGATGGAGACCTTAATTCATGGTTACTCTTCCAGGGTGAGCAATTCTGGCTGCCGTGGTGCTCAGTGATGTGTGGGACAGCTGATATACACACCACCCTGCAGCTGAGTTGGTTAGGTTTCCTGGAGCCTACCAATGAACCTTCAGTGCACCAAGCATAACGTGATGTTGGCTGTCACGCTCGACAATTCCCTGTCTGAGGAGTTGCAGAGGCCAGATGAGGCATATACACTGGCTCAATTCTCTAGCACTGTATAGGAGATTACCACAAAATCACAGTGATGGATGTCAGAGAAAAAATTTTCCCTCTGGAGTTAAGAAAGATGCATTTAGGAATTGCTTGGATAAGAAAACAGCTTGAAAGTTTACAACAAGGGAATACTTATACTGTGTTCCTTACTGAAGCACTGAACTTCACCTAAGTCATCTTAATGGAGAATATTTTGGGATAGTTAAGAGTGCTGCAAAGAGAATGGACTCAAGTTTAAACTGACGAGTGTCAAAATGAAAATAACTTTTAAATTAAGGTAAATTAAAAAAAAAATGCCTAACCCCTTCCCACAAGCAGGTGGTTGTTCAGCCATCCCTAGGGGAGCAATGCCCTATCACCTATCCCACTACCCTTCTCTTTCCCTCAGTTTTATATACTGAGCATAATGCCATATGGTCTGAAACATCCCCATGGTCATTTGGGCTAAACTATCCTGGCTTCCACTCCTCGTGCACCTCCAGCTTCCTCACCAGTGGGATGGGATAAGGAGCAAGAAAAGCACTGACTCTGCATAAGCCCTGATCAGCAGTAATTAAAACATACTTGTTTTATCAACACTGTTTCCAGCACAAAACCAAAACATAGCCCCATCCCAGCTATTTTGAAGAAAACTAATTTTATCCCAGCCAAAACTAGCACACCTACATGTTTGATTGTATTTTACTTACTAATCTTCTTGGCTTTTTCAGTTTTCTTTACCTAGATTTGTTTAGTAGAGTTTCTCAGCTCTCAGCCTTGGAAATCCCTTTTGAAGGTATGTTTTCACAATGGTTTAAATAACCAGAGTTAGAACTGCTGTGATACCAACCTCATCTGCTAGGAGAGCCAAAAACTAGCCACTTAACTGTCTGAACTAGGTCACCATACAGCTGCACATGCAGTGATCCCTGTGCAGTGTGATAGTAGCAGTAGTTGTTACTTAGAGTGCTTAAAAATTGCCAAAACATTGTTTGAAGATCTTTCTCCACTTTCATGTGAGAGAAGGACTCTTCTTTCACATCAGAACTTATTCATGTTGCATCTTTAACCAATTTCTTCTTTCCCAGATGTCACAGTAAATTATAGATGACATTCTTATCTTAGCAGCATTTTATAGCGTAAGTAAAACTGACTATTGGTATGTACAGCTTTCAGTCTGCATCAAGAAAGAAGTACACATAATGCACAACATTTTAAGGACAGATGGACAACGCTTTTTGTCATTACAGAAAGCTACCACCTGTGGAAAAAATTATATTTAAATATAAAATAACTCTTTCTTTGTGAAGCTGTATTGCAAGTTTCTGGCACCTCACCAGGGTGTGAGTGAGAAAATTTATTGTGCCTAAGCAGTCACTCCACTCTGAGTTGGATTTTTCTTATAGACAAGATAGCTGTACAAGATACCTGCACTGTTATGCAATGAACAGAATCCCTTTCAATGTCTATGTTTCAGTTTATTTATCTTTCTTACACTGGTAGGGGTTCATGTTTATCACAGTAACTTATGATTAAGAAAAGACTTAGCACTGTTCTATTCTTAACATTTAGAAGTTCTGGATAAAGAAGCTTTTCCTTTTTAAAGTACTAAAGCCTTCAATACAGTATCTATCAGTTTTTAGTGAGGCAAGATAGATGCAAGAAGTAGCCTAAGATTTAATTATGCACTACATTATATTTTTGTTCTCTTTCTAAACAACTCCTTTACCACACTTAGTACTTTGATTCTTCTGCTTCTACCCTTCAGGTAGTTATAAAACATGTCCTGAAAAGCTCAAAGACCACAACTTGAGATATAATTTCGTAGCAAAGATTTTCTTTCTCTTGAGTAGCTGTTAAATGCAGCAGGTATAGTCTAGTTTTCTTCTTTTCATTCATTTTGTATCCCTACTCTTATTCCATTTAATCTTACATTCTCTCTTCTACTAAGAAGCTGTCAATAGCAATTTATGTAAGTAACACAGTCATTATCCTGTGACTTGCCTTCTTTCTTGCCGCCTTTATCTCTCACACCCCTTTTGTTTTTACCATCCCCAGAATCCTCTCCTCACTTGGGCCCAACAAACCAGCCAGCTGCAAAATGCTAAAGACTAGAGAGATAAGATTTAGAGGAAAACAACAGGGACAAAAAAACCCAAGTTATTTTATAGAATTAGTTGAAAGAAAAAATAAATTGATTCTGTGCATTGAGGTCCAGGGGGTGGAAAGCTAGTGAATTTTTTATCAGTTTAGTCTGTGGGCCACTTTCAGATTACTCTTGTCAGAAATCAGTTTAGTTTAGATCTGCGACTTGCTTAGGTCTTCACAAATGGTTGATCAGAAGTGGTTATTCCAAAATAATTTTATGTAAGGTGCAAAGTCTTGTTAGATTTAAATGTCAATTATCTGTCAGTACTTAAAGTGCAGGTAGATTTGTTAACTGCAGTGCACAGAAACTGGAATTATGAAAGAAAAAAGAAAGAGTGAGTAGTTTAGACACATTGGTTAAGTTTGACCAACGAACCATACAGGTTTTTTTCATTATTTAATTATAAATTTCTTACATTATTTATGTGATTCCTAAAAAAAATGTCAGTACATAATTTAAATTATTTTTAAGTTTAAAATAACACCTGTGGCTGGTACAAATGTATGCATAAAATTTCTTAACTATATGAATTTAATTAAATTGAACAACAAACTGGTCGCTGGACAAGCATGACTAAGGCTTCACTTAAAACTGCACATTGAAATCAACTAAAGTTTTTACAGATTGCTACCTTGTCTGAACATTGTATCTGTACACAACTGGACCTCTACAGAAACACTGTATCTCTACATTGACTGAATATCTTGCTGAAAGCTGAAATGAGTAATATAAACAAGGACATGAGTATGGTTATAATCGAGTCTTTAAAGTTAATACGCATCAGGACAGCTGAGAAAAGTTCACACTTTTCTTCAAAATACTCTTTTGTTTGGTCTAAGTTAACAGAGATTTGTTGAAAGCATTAATTCTCTCCAAAAGCATCTGCAGGGTGTAGACCTTAGGTGTCAAATAAGCGTTATGTCTATTACTGTTTCCTTGTCAATGTTTAGCTAACAAAAGTATAAACTGAGTGTAAAATATATTTTTCTTTCTCTTCTTAGATATTAACCTAAACAATCAAAATATGTCAGGTTAATGTTGGTAGGTTTAATATGCCATAACTCTCCTTTAGAGAACTGTTATACCATTTCTAGTGCAGATTGCCTTTTTCAGGGTTTACAACAGTTATACCATCCAGGTCTTGTTCATCTGGCATCTTTCTTGTTTGCTTGTGGTGTACTTTCCTTGTTTGCTTGGTGGTGTACCATAAACTTCTAGAGGTCTCATTTATGATTTGTCTTCCCAAATTCACATGGCTGGCCAGCAGGCCTGGTTTGTAGAGCATTGATCAGGTACACTTGGCAGGTAGAATGTCACAGCAAAAATTATACTGGGCAGGTCTGATGGAATATGCACCCTTGCTTAATGAGTTCCCATCATAAGGCACTTGTTGTGCTGCAGGCCCTCCTCTGTGACCATGTGTTAGCAGGAACCTGTTTTTAATTTGATAAGCATTGTTATATAGCCTTATGCATAAAATGCCAATTCTTTGTGTCATTGTAGCGTTAGTTTTTCTAATTTACTACAAGTTAAGAAGCATAAAGTAGCATAACTATATGGTACTATATATAACACCGTATTTACACCTGGAAATTTTATTTGCATGCCTACTTCAGTCATGAGATTCCCCAGCTCACATTCCAATCATACAGAGCCTACATACAAGTGTTTACAAATCCACATGTTCAGAGCTTCCTCTCTGCTACAGGAAGGCCACTCTCAGGCATCAGTTCTAGCAAACCAACATATTTTTTACTAGTATATTGGTTACATTTCACCAAAACCTTGAAAATTATGCCCTTTGTATTGGAGTAATGCAATTCTCTTACTGGACCAACTGAAAAAATGTATTACCTTACACTTGGTGCGAGTTCTATCAGACTGGTTTTTTCCTTCTGAGTTGTGGCAGTATAATGGCTAGGTCATGCTGGAAGTAATACTAATGAGTAGTCTTTTAGTACTTCAGTACTTCTAGGTATAAATAAGTTTATACAGAGTAACAGTTTTCAGTGTCTGAGTCTCTCTCTGAGAAGAGCTATTAGAATGTGCAGAATTCAGATTCAGCTCAAAGCTAAGATTTGTTACTTAATCCTAATGCTGTTAGGAAAAATAGATTAAAGAATTTGAAGAAATCATATGTGACCAGTTTATTCTAGTTACTAAATGGAGGATAAGCAGGAGCACTGTCTGAAAGAAGAATCATGCTTCTGTACTTAACTATATAACATATAAAATATGAAGGGGGGTTTGGAGAAGACCTGTACTATATTGCTGTGTACAACAATCAATTCTTTGATAGAGAGAGTGATTGAAAGCAGTGATTTTGAAGTGGAGAAGAGTTGCAAAAATGCAGAATATATTTATTCCTTCAAAGAGTTTGTACTGTCATTCAGAATTTAATCCTCAATTGTATCCTTTTATTTCTTACTTACTGCAAGAGGCAGTAAGTAAGAAATAAAAGGATACAATAGCACTGGAAGAAAAAATGGCTACAAAGTGTTAACTGCATGTACTTTACAGCAAGACACTGAACTCATAACAGTGTCTCTGTATCTATTTTCTCAGATTGATTTTTAAACTAATTACATAATTCATTTACTGCTAATGTAAATAAAAGAAGGGCAATGGGACCTCCGATTTCTGAGGTCTTGTCTAAGTCAAATCATTAATGTATTAAAATATAGATCTCTATCTCCAGGTCTTACCAACAAGATTGGATAAAAATTCTGTCTGAAATTATTGATACAAAGCCTTAATTCTTCAAAAAGATTATAGAAATTAATGATTCCACTTAGAAGTAGAGCTGAGAACTCAGTTTAGTAGGAAGAAACACCTTAGAGACAGGGATTTGTTACTTGAGGCAGAAGAGAGCTAAGTCAACCACAAAACTTAAAGAAATGTAAGGGAAATGCCTTTGCTGTCAGACGAGCATGTAAGACTACACTGTCCAATCCTACGGGCAAGGAAGTATAAGAGGATTTATATCACGTGCTAGAAAATATGAAGCTGTGTGTGGGAACAGAAGCAAAAAAGATGAAGTTCTGTGAGTTCTTGGCAGTTGTGAACTGTAAAGTTAGATGCTGTAATAGACTTCCTTAGAACATGTAATGAGTAATAAGAAATGTGAGTTTTAACATGTTCTTTTTTGTTTCTGCTACAGTCTGTAATTTTAAGTGAGCGGGTTATTTTTGTCCTTATAGCTTGTCTGTCAATGAAACCAAATCCTTTTATCTGACTTTTCCGTTTCTTCTTTGTGACAAATTGCACTACATGTGGTGGGTTGACTTTGGCTGCCTGCTAGACACCCACAGAGCTGCTTTCTCATTCCTGAACATCAGCAGGATGGGGAGAAATATAGACTAAATTCATGGGTCAAGGCAAATACAGAGAGAAAACCTACTAAGTTACATCACAGGGGAAACAGACTGGACATGGGAGAAACAATTTAATTATTGCCAATTAAAATAGAGCTGGATGGTGGGAAACAAATACAAAATATCTATACTGCCTTCCCTTCATCCTCCTTCTTTTTCTCAGGCTCAATTTCAGTCATTCAATCCTGATTCTTCTCCCTGAGTGGAGCTAGGATACAGGAAATGGCTGCTGGGATCAACCCATAGCAGTTCCTCTCTGCCCCTTTTTCCTTATCACACTCTTCCAGTACTCCCGGGTGGGTCCTTTCTGTGGGATACAGTCCTTCAGAAACTGCTTCAACATAGATTGTACATGGCTCCCAGTTCTATCAAGATAAACTTAGCCCAGCATGGGCTGTAGGGAAATGGCTTGACAAGTGCCTGGAGCACCTTGTCCCATCATTCTCTGATCTTGGTTTCACATATTTCTCATGCCTCTCTCTCAACTGCTGTGCTGCCTTTTTTACCATTTCTTAAATAAGTTTTCTGAGATGTGCTACCACTTTGACTGCAGAGCTCAGCTCTGCCTTGTGTCCATTGGAGCTGGCTGCTCCTCAGAGAGGTTGTCCTTACAGTCCACTGCAATGATCAAAATCTTGCGTTGTAGACCCAATGCAGTAAGATACCAAGTCACTTTCACCATAATGAGATTTCCAGAATCTCCAAATGATTTTGTGTTTTACCTCCACTTGAGCGGCTTAGTTGCCTTGAGAGCTAGTACTCCATAATTCTGAGAGTAAGAAGTTTTTTCTGGTGGCTGACATTAGCTGGGTATGCATCCTGGCATTCCTGAGCCTCATAGGAAGTGTGCGGTATTTGTGCTGGAACTGGATAATTCTTCCAAGTACAGGTTGGGAGACAGAATTCAAAACTGGTCTTTGTCCCATGGAGGGCCATGAATTATGCTTTCACAAAGACATGAGTTATGCAGAAGAGATTTAACAATTTTCTCTTTCTTTTCATCACTCTGACAAAGCAATTTGCTGAGATGCTTCTCTCTTTCCTGAGGAAGTCCTTACAAATTGAAAGTTGTGTGGCAAGACTAAGGGATATGATGACTGGAAGTAAGAACACTGTATTGCATTGCAGGAAGTTGTGTTGTTGTATCCTTGCATTTATATATATAAAATGCAAAAGGTCTTGTAGCAGCAGAAGACAGGAGTTATGGAGCTGACTGCAAATACAAGTTGTGCCTCTCCTACTGTAAGGCTGGACACATGCTTGCTTTTAACATGATATTCAAGATAACGTAAGTGAATTTATGTGTTGGGATACTGACATATTAGATCCTAGACCTTTCCAATTACACACGTGGAATAACAGGACCTCTTGTTAAACTTTCAATGGTATGGCCTTTTAAGTGGAGAAAGTACATAAAAGCACTGTTGTAATTCAGAGACATTTCATCAACTTAGTAAATTATTATGAAGCAGGAAAATGCAATAATATTGTTGGTTAAAGAAAAGCATCACAGAAAATTAATACTTGGCAGGACTGTATTTGGCCATTCTGTGTTTCTAAATTGAGAACATTCAGTGATATGGATACCAAACATACTTGGTAAAGCAGAGTATCATATAATTTGAATGTGGGACTGCGAAGTGACTGCTGGAACCTGGGCTAGCTCTTAGAACACTGGCACCATGCCAGGAGTGGGGAACTGCCTTGGTATGGGGATTTACCAGAGGCAGAACTTTTAGAGCCACTTGCTCTAACATGCCAGACACAAACCACAACAGGGACCAGGCAGAAGACAAAGGAGGAGGCTCTCTGTCTTGAGGTTCCACAAGGAACAGTTTATTCCAGGTGAAGGGAGCAGGACAAAAAGCCCCTAGCTGTATTGTGCAAGGGGTTTTGTACGCACACAAGTCAGGGGGTGGACACAAACAGTTTACCAATAGGGAATCCTCAGGGGAGGCGTGAGGAGATTACATAAAGTATCCTGGACCAATTGGAGTAGGAGTGGGGAGGAGGATGGGTCACATGGGCCAATGAGGCTTTGCGGAGTAGGGGAATTCCAAAGGCGTGTTGCAGACAGGGATTGGCCCCAGGTTTAAGTGGCAGAGAAAGTTCAGGAATCAAGGGCTGTGTTGCTTTGACAGGCAGGGAAAGAGCTGGAACAAGAGGTGGGGAATGGCCTGAGGGACAGCTTTGAGGGAGAGTAAAACCCAAGGTAAACCAACTCATGGGGGTACTACAGGATGAACCACTTAACAAGGAATCAATAAAATAAATTCGAACTGGAACAGGACTGTCTTTTAAGAGGCTCTTAGTCATTTAAAGAAACCAACAACTTAAAATTCAGAAAGTGTCAACTGACTGTGTCTTAGGTTGGAAATGGGTGTGTGTATTCTATTCCTATCTGTGGAGCAGTTGCCTTCTGTTAATTGGGCAGTTTTCTTTATCTCTTCCACAACCAGTCCTCCCTCCGGGGAGATACCTTTTGTTAATGAGGCATTGAGTCTCACTGCATGACTGATAAAATTACATCATGCCATTGTGAGAAGCTCTGCCCAGAAGGAGAAGCCAGGCATTCCTTCCTGGATATAATCAGAGGTTTGGAAGACCACAGGAAGCTTTTTCCACTGGATTCCCAGAGGAAGACCAGGCCCATCTATATCACCACTGGATTTTCAGAGGAAGACTACACCGTTCTACAGGATCAACTGCTTCAACAGAACAACATCAGTGATTCCAGGATGACTGCAGCCACCATTTCAACTGAACTGTTACCAACACCCTGACCTACAGGGTGTCAGATTGTATTCTGACTCTGTCTGTGTTGTTTTGTATTACTACATTTGTTTCAGTTTTTGTTTGGTTCTTTTTTTTATTGTTTTGGGGTTTTTTTAAATATTTTCTTCCCTAATAAAAACTGTTATTCCTGCTCCCATATATTTTCCTGAGAGCCCCCTTAACTTCAAAATTATAACAACTTGGAGGGAGGGGATTTACATTTTCCATTTCAGTGGAGGCTCCTGCCTTCCTTAGCAAACACCTTTTCAACCAAGACTTTTCAAACCAAGGCAAGTATATCTGGGGATTCTTAATTTAAGTTTTTAGTTTGAAGTGCATCTCCAGATACATAAATTAGAAATCCTACCGCAAAAATACATCTGTTTTTAGAATATTCACTTAAAAAAGAAAAAAAACTCCCAACCCCCAAAACTTCACTACTGATGGAACTTGGATTGGGGTTTTTTTTCATTGAAGGCATGAGGAATACAATAATATGACCAAATCAATGAACCGTACCAGGTGTCTTCATTTCAAATAAATCTCTAGTGGTCAGTTAGATAGTTTTCCTGATCAGTCCATGGAATCATGATGATTCTTGCTAGTATTGCAAACTTAATAAAAATGTTCAAATTAAATTACCACCTCGATTTTGTTGGTCACACAAAATGCTGCTTTAATTTTTTGTTGTTGATCGAAGATACTTTCATATGCCAGAATTTCTACCACATCTTTCTATAAACAGACTTAAAATACAGAGACTCTGCTTTCCCCTCCCTCATTCTTTTCAATGTCAAAACTTAAAGAAAAACTAAATTCAATTACTGAATTTGAAATAGACAAAGTTCTGAGTTTTAATTAAAGAAAGAAGAAGTCCTAGATCAAGATAAAATGGCAATTTCTGTTTTAAAAGTCCTGGAAAGACAAGTCTAATAGTACTTTTAACTTTGCTAAGAATACCAGACAGGAAAACATTTTCATAATTTTAAATAGGAAGGGAGCGTAGAATAGAAATGAGAGCTATCTTTATTTTTTTTTCATATGGTTCATCAGTTTGATGAATAATTTAAAATCTATGCTGACATTAAGGAAGTACATAGTCAAAGTCATAAGAAAGCTACTTATTTCAGCTGTACATTACTAAATTTTATTCCTGAGCTCCAAAAATAAGAGAAATGTAAAGACTAGTGAGAAAGGGTGCTTCAAGATATAGAATGCCTTTGGTGCAGGGTGCTTTGGTGCATGCTATTGCTATGAAAAAATTTCAGAGCTTCATTTATGAAAATTGGAAGAGAAATAGTAATTGTGAATTGCTTGAGATCACAGAGCTGTGTGAGACAGTTCTGGCAATTAAGCAAAATTTTCCTAAATAAAGGAATGGATTATACTTGATAAATGGGCAATAGAAATATACCCTTCAAATAATGCAATTGAGGATTTCTCATACTGATTTTTAAAATAATGTATATTTTAAAACTTTTTCTTTACTGTCACAATCATGAAGTAAGTCAAACCTGAAAAAAGTTTCTTTAAATTCCAAGACATTATTTCTTCTGTTGAAAAATTAAGGTATGGTTTTGTAACAAAGAATTTCTTCAGTTTGTCCCTAAATAACTGTGTCTTAAAGTCATTCTTCTACTAGCTAAGAAATATTTGCGGTTGCAGTGCTGTGGTTTTGAAGGTTTTATTTGCGTGTTTGTATTTTAAGTATTTTTAAAAATCAGCCCTTCATAAACAACCTTAGGGGTCCATGTATAGCTTGTAAATGAGAGTGACAATATGTATGTCTCTATCTTTGGTAGAAAAAACCTGGATTATAATATGAATAGGTGTTGCTTCCTTCAATACACACTGAGTATTTAATATCTTTAAGGGATCTGGGACTTGGAAGTAATTGTATTATCCAAAATGGAAGATTGGGATAGTTGTTTGCAAATGATAATTTTAATAGTGTTTTGCCCTTTGTATTTACAAAGCATATCTCTACCAAAAAGGAAACAGCAGATTGTGTAGTTTCTTCATTACAAGAATGTAACCTTGGGAATCAGCCAGCAGAGGAGCAAAGGATACTTAAGGAAGGGTTAAAAGTAATCAGAAAAGGTACTAAATCCACTGTTTGGCTTCTCCTCTGTCACTTAAAACATTGGTTTAATTTTTTTGTCTCTGACCCAGTGGTAGAATTTACACATGCATTTTTCTTGTGTGGGAACCTAGTAATTCTACTGTTGGATCTAAGTTCTGGTAGATTTTTCTTGTAAGATTTAATCTTTTTTATTCTGAAATCAGATTTTAACTCCATTTTGGGTAAAGAAGGAAATTCCAAGAGGTTTTTCTTCCAAGAAAATTCAATTAGTCAAAGTCAGCACATGGAAAGAAAACATGACAGCTAGTGAATACTGCAGCCTATGGTTAAAGTGTTGAGGTAATATGGTATAAAATAATGAGCAAACTGAAACTTAAAAGACTTCAGCTTTCAGCTGGAGTGTGTGTTTGTGTAAGAAACAGAGATGATTACTTTCATGTCATTGAGGATCATGTTAAAGAATTGAATTGAAAAGAATTGTCAACATTCTGTGACATGTTGAGAAAAGCAGTGCTGTAATTTAAAATCTTAGGGAATTGCCTGTTTTATGCTTATGTGTAAGTGCTAAGTAAGTATGTGGTCATGACTTCTTGAAGTTTCATTTCCAAGTTAAGTTGCCTCCATCCAGGTGGTTCCAATAGCTGTATCATGGTTTCTTTGTACTATAAATTATATTGAGTTCTAAGGTTTGTACTATCCTGTTGGTCATTCTTAAGAAGAAAATTGAATTATTATGGTGGCCAACATTACCTAGCAATAAGAAAATAAAAATTAAATATGCTGCACAGCTGTTCCACTTTGGGAAGCTGTTGGTAAATTAAGAGTAGTAGCTCTTCACTTAGAAATTCTGGATTGTTGTGTAGCTGTTTTGCAAAAGTATGTATTCAGTACCTTCTAGTACTTGTGTGTGCCTGAAAACTGAGATGTAGTTCGTGTGAATTCCTTGCATAAGTAAACATTAGTGATTTTTGAAATGAAATATTCTTTAGTACAGTAAATTTTATTAAGAAATGTATTTTACTTCTTGAAGTAACCTGTTCTTCATTGGAAATTCTACTTGGGAACTAATTTAATGTAAGTAGTTTCTCTGTGTTTTTAAACTGTTTTTTTCCAAGTATGTAACTACAGCCTTTCACAGTCAGTTTACAATTGGTAGTAGCCGTTTTAGTAGTATTAGTAATTTTAATTTGTCTGAAATAGTAGTTTTTCATAACACATACTAAAATTCAGGGGGAAATCCCCCACATTATTAACAATTTTGTTATGAAACAAGCTCTGGAAAACCGTAAGTGGAACAATCAGCATTTGTAAAAACTAGAATTGTGGATATTCTCCAATGACAGTGTAACTTTTATTCATTATTAAACTGATCTAGTTCTGTAATGTTGGAACTGTTTATACTAGTAAAGTATCTGCCATATTTTAGTTTATAATTCATAATAATAATGGGAATGGTTTTTGTAATAATTTTTACATCTGTGTTTTAACATTGATGAGTTACAGTGCAAGATACACTGGCACTTGAACTTTAATTCAGACTAAATTAAGAAAACCCATTATCTAATATGTTTTTGTGTTTATATTCTGGAACTTGGTGAAATTTGGTACAATTTGATAGTGTGCAATAGAAGGAGCATCAATGAAAATTCCAGCTAGACCCAACAGAATTATTCAATTGAATCTTCAGTATAGTTTTTAAGTTTAGCTAGTTTTACATATCTTTGTATTTCTTTGATCAGAACTGATAGTCCTGGAGTAGTCATAGTTGAGCTGTAATAGCTCACATGATGATATTCTGCACGAGGTATTTATTAAACTGGTATGTGGGTCCACTAGTTCCAAACCACTGCTGTTGACTTGTCTTTAGATTTTACTGTGTTTATTGTTTTGGGGTTGGTTTTTTTCCTAGATTGTTAAGGGTAACTTAAGATTAACTCAAAAACTGGAAGATCTTACTGCTTTCTAGAAGGATGAAGTCTACAGATAACTGAGAAATATTAAAGCAAAATGACTAAACTAAAAATTGAGACCTTTATCTTTCATCTCTCATTGCTGATCTTTTTGATATCTAATACAACAACATGGATACTAGAAAAGGACAAAGAAATGTCTAGTCGGATCACTAACTGAAAAATTATTTGATTTTTAAAAAATGCAGATCTCTTGTCACTGAGAATATAATGGTGAGTCAATTTTGGCAGAAGTATTTTACTAACTCTATCCTTCAGAGTGTTGTCATGCTCTTTGTTGATTGAATGAACAGCTCTGGCAAATTACTGCTTAGGCAGGGTGAGTTGATTATAGTGAAGAATGATAAAATGCATTAGGACCGTACAATAATCAAACATTAATTATCTGTAGAGAATCTCAGAATGCTTAATGTTCTTTACAAGGTCTGAAGTAAGGGAGGGAGTTTCATTATAATATTTTGAAACATGAGTTGTTACATAAACCTGTGTGGAAAAAAGGATTTTGTTAGAAGCAGATATCAATCATTCTAATAGAATGTAAGATATGTCACTGGTTTTTGCATCATAAATTTTAAATCAGTGATAGTGAAAGGTGTTACTTATGGAGAAACATATAGTTACCAATAGTAGTAACCCGGTAAGAAAATCTTATAAAAAAGGTATTCTTGAAAACTAGAGGATTAGGCAGTCACCAATATTATGAAGTTTAACAAGGGCAGATGCTGGTCCAGGACAACCATGGCTGTGTGTATACACTGGGGAATGATGTGCTGGACAGTAGTGCCTTGGAAAGGGACATGGGGTTCTTTGTTGAAGGCAATTTGAATATGAGTCAGCAGTGTCTTGGCAGCCCAAACAGCCAACCATAGCCTGTCCCAGCATTGCCAGCTGCACAAGGGAGGGGATTGTCCCACTCTGCTCTGCAGTAGGGCAGCCTCACCTTGAGCACTGGAGGTAGTTTTGGGCACTGCAGTATAAGAAAGACATGGAACTATTTGAGAGCTTCCAAAGGAGGGTCATGAGGATGATGAAGGGTCTGGAGGGGAAGCCCTACAGCTAAGGTCACTTGATCTGACTGAGGAGACACCTCATCAGAGTTTACAACTTCCTTGTGAGGCAAAGAGGAGGAACAGACACTGATCGCTTCTCCATGGTGAGAGGACTCGAGTAATGGCATGAAGTTGGGTCAGGGAAGGTTCTGGTTGGATATCAGGAAAATGTTTTTAACCCACAGGATGGTTGGGCAGTGGAGCAAGATCCCCAGGGGAATCGTCACAACACAGAGCCTGAAATAGTTCAAGAAGTGTTTGGACAATGCTCTCAGGCCCATAGTGTGATTCTTGGGATGTCCTGCGCAGGCCCCGGAGTTGGACTCAATGATCAATGATAGGTCCCTTCCAAGTAAGCATATTATGTGATTCTATGATACTATTCCCTAAAATCTCTAAAATAAGGAGTCAAAACTTCAACTCATTCTTTTACTGAAGTATAAAGACCCACAAAATTGCTGCTACTCTTACCAAAACTGAATTTGTTAGTAAAAAATTTTATTTTCTTTTTAATAGAATAAAAGATGGGGAAAATTATTTTCTGTATAATTAATTTATTCATGCCAAGAAAATGTGAGGAGGCTACATACAAATTTGACCTAAAGAGTAAATACATTTTCTACATCAACCCCCCACATTCGTCTTCCTCTTGTATGAAAATTCTGCAAGGTGATCCATGGACTGAATAGGCACAATGATTAAAGAGATACTTCTTGCTTTTTGTTTTAAGAAAAAATTAAATGTTGAAATAAGAACAGTTAAATAATGAACAAGAGAGAGAAAAAAGAGCAAGTATTGTCATGGCAGTGACTTGCTGTCTTCAAACAGTATGTCAGTGCCCAGCTTGTGTCTGAGGATTGGCTACTTTGGAAAGACTACACCCTCAGATCTGATGCTGAGCATGTCATTGTATGGCATATGGCATTTCCATTTGTTCAGTTGGGGTCACCTGTCTTGGCCGCTGCTTCTCCCAGGCTCTTGCTCACCCTTGGCCTGCTTGCTGCAAGGACAGAGTGACAAACAGAGAGGGCCTGGACTGTGCCAGCCCAGTTCAATAACCAAAACATTTTGGTCACAGATGCAGAGTGCAGCATCATACAGGCTGCTATGAGGAAACATAATTATCACAGTCAGGGGCAATACAAGTATACAGACGCTAATGCATAACTCTGTTACTATGGTGCAAATTATTATTAGGCAGTCTTTATTTGCTTAGCTGCTACTTCCTCCTTCTGTACTTATAGAGCTTTATTAGATCTATAATGGGCTTTCAAGCACAGTTCTGTTATGCAAAGTAAGGTTTGAACCCCTTTAGGGTTCACTGACAGAGCTTCCTTAAAAAGTATCCCCAGGTGCATTATGTTTGCACCCAGATTTGGACAGTGCAGAGGTGGATGGTGAAGGGGACAAGGGTGTTGGGCTTTGGAGAAATATTATGGACAAGGAAACTGTGTCATTAACAGAGACTGCTGTAAGTGCTCTTAAATTCATTAATGTAACGAAAGGGCAGGAGTGACTATCATGAGTTGTTAGTGCAGAGAGCTGAAGCTGCAGTGATCATTAATATGTAGACACAAGATGTGCATTCACAATCTGACACTGTCCAGATCTGAAGATTGAAAGGATTTTATGTTTTGAGCCAATGTTACTTTCTTATCTTTTAGTTTTGTTCAGTTTGTTTTTTGATTAGACCTAGATGATGTTTTAAAATAAAAAATGTTGCCTCCCCTTAATTCCTATAATGTGTAGAAATTTCCACTTTTATGTCCAAATTATTTATGTGATTTCTTGAAACAAGCCTATAATCTTGTCAAGCCTTTGCAAGTATATGTCTGCAAGTTCAAAGCACAAATGCAGTGCAATACATATATCAAAATATGACTTTGCTGTTCTTCTGCTACATTCGCAAATTTATGAGAGTTACTTTTCCCTGGGAAAGGGTAATTATTTCCCCTACTCTCTTTCATGTTTTCCGTCTCCAAAACAATGAGATGGATAAAAAGTAAAACTTGTTTAGGTAAAAAAAAAAATTGAAATTGACTGGGAAAAAAAAGAAAATAATTCTATTAAGGTTCTTGTAAAAGGTATTTTGATGTAGTCAATTAAAATTTTTCTGAAAAACAGCATGACGATTTCCTTCTCAATTAGAAACTAAGACATGTTGTTTTCAAGATTAACAAGTGATCAGATGCTATCTTTATTATTATTAACTCTTTTTTTTCCTAATGTCATAGATTCAGAAAATGGTTTGGGTTGGTAGGGACCTTAATGGTCACCTTTTTCCAACAGCATCAGCATTTTCTCCTTGTATCTTTTTCATACAGTAAATAATCTAAAGAAACAGCAATGTGTGATGGTGTATACAATGGGGTTGATGTGAGCTGTTTTTAGTTGTAAATAATTTTCGTAAACAGCTAAAACCAAATATAAACCAAAAGAGAATAGTAATCTAGATAACAAATGGAAACAAAACTGTCTTCTATAATTTTTTAGAGGCATAAAGAGTATTTATAGCTAAGAAAATGTACATTTGATTTTCTACAACTTAAGGCCATAGTATTCAGAAGTTATTAAGGAAGGGGGGAAAAAAGGAAAGAGGAAAAAAAAGAAAACCTGAAGGAAAACTCCATACTTTTAAGTCCCCAAATACAGTTCTTTCATTCTTTTTGTGAAGCCTTTTGCCATATACAAATCCAGTATTGCAATATCACTGGAATCATCAAAGATACATATGAAAAAAAAGATCTTTCTCATATTATCAAAATGGTGGAGAAGATCGGTTTTTTAGCCAAAAACCTATTTGAGCATTCTCCTTGTTACACTCAAAATTAGCACTGTGTTCTCCAGCTGTGATCTTATAAACATGGTTAAGCCATGTTTAGTTGTGTAGTTCCCCCAAGTGCTTGCTTGGTGAATGCTGTCTTTGAGTTACTACAAAACATACATGTCATGAAGCCAAGCTGTAGTAATGTTGCTGATCCTATTCGACAACTACTCATCAGCTCTGAGGTCCGGTACAAAATCTTTGTGTTAGAAGGAGTCCCATAGTTGAGCACTTTGTTGTGCTGTCCCTCATACTTCTTGTACTTCCATATAATCACTACCCTTGTTTTGCCTTGGCAAAACTGAGCCTCAGATATGCCCATCCCATAGCAATTATATTCCAGGAGTAGCACATTTATCTTTTACACAGTAAATGCTAATACAAGGACTGGATTGAAAACTTGGAAATATGATACTTACAACTACATACAGAGGGATTTTGGCTCCCTCTAGTGAAAAAAGGTATTAATATTACTGTGGCAGATTGGCTCACCCATACAGATTCCGATGAGAAAATCATTGAAGGATGTTTGACTAATGCACTGCAGGGCCTCAATTCTGCTGCACAAGGCAATCAATGCAGAATTTCGCTGACATAAAGCTTCAGAACTGGATTATCTTTATTATGCTAAGAGAACTCTCATTCTGCAATTTCCTTAGGAGTTTTTTAATTTATTTATTGCTGTACAAGTATATAGAAGGAAAAGCTGCTGTAGGATTAACACTGTTGGTGTGAGGGGTTTGGTTTTGGTTTTTTGTTTGTGTTTATTTTGTTTGTTTTAAATTTTAACAGCTATTCCTTTTACATTAAAATACTTGAGAATATCCAAATAATCCAAAGGGACAGACAGGTAGATGGAGTGGGAAAAAGAAGGCAGAACTAAAAAAAAAAAAAATCACATCCAGTTCTGCAGAGAAGTGGACTCTGAGTACCCCTATTCTGTTTCTAGCTGCCTTATAACCAACTCTATTTTTTCTTTTCTTTTTTTCTTTTTTTTTTTTTTTGAAAGAAGGATAGAAAAGCCAAGTGAGAGAAGAAAATGAAGTGATATAGGAAAATAACGTCTAAAAGAAACAATAACATTGTCAAAGGTACAAAATAATGGCTATTGTTGACAACATCCATCTGAAGAAGAGCCTGTCAGATCGATCTCAAGCTCTGTTGGTGTGGTTTAAACTATTTATTTCTCCTAGATGACACAGCTCTGCTTAAAGTGATTATAACAAATGGCAGAGACACAAGAAGGTACCATTAATTTTGTTTGAGCAGAAGGCTATCCTTTTCCATAATTTGTCAAGATTTAAAGAAGTTTCTGGTTTCTTTTGTTTTCTTTCTTCCAAGGCAAGGCAGGAAAAGCAAAGCTCCACTCCCAAGTTTTCTGCAAAGATCAAGTAAAAACAAGCTGTTGGGTTTTCTGTTCTTTTTCATCCAATCTATTCAGAAATTAGTAAATGAAGACTTTAGGCAAACTTCATTTTTCACAATAAAGCTTTATTTTCAAATACAATTATTAGCCACCTCTAATATATTTTTTATTGTATTATTCAGGGACATAGAGTTTAAAGTAAACAGAATGAGGGTGAGAAGAAGGACTTAAATCATTGCCAGTCTGAATGTTCTTTTAAACTTCCTTCAATTGCATGTTAAGTAAATCCAGTTCCTTAATGTACTGTTAATTGTCCTAAAGGCATATATCAATTCCAACAGATGATTATTTGAATGGTAGGAAGGATATGGTCACTTTCTTGTTAAGTGCTGTTTTTTCTTTAATGGTTCAGGTTATGGGAATTTATGTGTAGTATCTAGGTAAATGGTTATTTAATTTTAATTCCTTTGTAGCATACATGTATTAGAGTGTAATAAACTATCTTGGATTTGAACACATTAATGGTTGGAGAAGGGAGAAAGGAGGAGGAAGTAAATGCTGGCATAAAAGTCCACAAAAACATGTATCAAGGAGAAAAGCCCAGATCTTCCTAATGTGGTACCTTACTTACAAGCTTTTGCAGAATGCACGGAAATGCTTCCAGGAAAGTTGTGGGTTTTTTCACCTACACCAAACAAGAGTAAGAGTGCATAAATAAATATGTCTAGGCAGGAATTTTCTTTGGGGGAGAGAAAAAAAATTAAGCCTGGGTTTATCAGAGAACTGATTACCTTGTCTTGGGAAACTGCCTGTGCACAAGAGATGATGGCAGTAAGAAAGAGTGCGTGGCTGCTGCTTAATTGCAAATTTTTAATTTTTTTTTTTAAGGAGAAAATTAATTCGTCTACGAGGAACTTGAGAAGGGCTTATAAGAATGCTGCAACTTGTTGTAAACTCTCAGATGATGAACTGTTCACAAGTTGGCCCATTTAAGTAAAGGTGTGAGAACAGATTTGAGAACTTGACTATATTTTCTTCAGAGACAGAATGACAAGGATAGGTTTTCCTGCTGTGTCTACAAAAGAGTTCAATACAAGTAAATTAATTTTACAGGAAATGGAAAACTTTGAGAAGAGTATTAATTTACACTTGCTGCTTAGCAGTGTGAAAAAGTTGTTGATTGCAGTATACAAAAGAAGAAAGTTGAAAACTAAAATCAAGTTAGAGTTTGATCATAAACTTGCAACAAAAGAAGCCTATTTTGACAGGTGAGATTTTCACAATAAATAGTATTCAGGGAAGATGATGAAATCATTGTGTACCATATTGAAGCTAGGTTGTAAATAATCAAGGAAAAACTGCAATCAATTTTAAAACTACTTAAGCCTCATGTGTTGTTATAATAATTTGTAATTATATTTAAATTTTTAATAAAACCATTTGCTCAAAGTGCCTAATTGTCCCCTAAATATTACAGAAAAGTATTTTTTCTCTGTTGTTTCTGTTGTTGTTAGTCATGCAGTTGTATCACACTTTGTCCATAATTAAGGTATTACAACCTTCTTATGGAAGCTAAAAGTAGACTTAGTAAGAGAAAAAACAAAAGCAATATAGCTAAAAAAAAAAAAAGGTTGTCAATGCAGAGTAACAAAAAATACAGTACTTGTGCACTGTGTAATAATTCCAGATAATATTGTACTTTTGCACAGTGTAATAATTCCACACCTCTCTGGAATATTGTTAGTCACTGTCCATACATACATATTCTCCATTCATTCAGAAAATGAGCTGTAGATTCTATTAACATCTACTGTTTAAGAAATAGAGAGCAACATTGCAAATATTATTGATGGCCAAGTAGATGTGATGTAATGTAATGTAATGTAATGCAATGGCCAAGTAATTAACTGGGCAAAGATAACAACTCTGCATAGTTGTGACACATTTCTGTCCATAGAAACGACTATGACTATGGGCAGCTGATGGTCAGGACTATATTCCCAGTGTTTCCCAGCATTTGTCACCATGTATCTATTGGAGAATTGCATAATCATGTTTTAGTGGCACTACTAGACTGTGAATTGGTATGGTGGCAGTGCATTTATGCTTTGTGTCTGGCAGAAAGCTAGCATAAAGAAAGTGAGATGTATTTTAAACCACTGCAGCAATATTCCCACTTTTAAAATGCTAACAGAACCTGTACAAAGACATTTATGAAAACTAGTCTGTAGAAGTGACCTAAGGTATATCTGTCATCTGGGTGGAAAAACTTGTGAGAACATATTTACAGTGCTGTCATAAGTAGACTTTATGTAACACAACAAGAATAAACTTGCTTAGACAATGACAAATAGCGGAGGGGATAATATGCCTTTTGCTGCTATCTTCTGTCAAATAAATACTAGCCAAATACTTCATCAAATCTTGCTGTGAAGACAGACTGCCAGAAAGGTAGAGAAACAACAAACCTTTACAAGATCCTTGTTCCCATGTGTCTTGGTCAATTTTTATGCAGACCATTTTTCCAGCAGGACTTTTTTGCAACATTAGTGCACGTTGAACTGAATCCAGTACAAAAGCTGTGACTGTAGAAACTGTTCTCTTTTAATTTGAATGATGATAAAAATGCATATGAAATAAAAGCATTTTGGAGAAGCAGGAAGATTTTATATGTAGGTAGCAAATCATAAAAAGGTGCGTATTTACAGGTTTGGTTCCTTTCAAAATTTACAAGAATTTAAGACAAAAACATAGCTTAGCAAACTGCAAATCTAAATCAAAATCACAGCATTTAGAAAGGTGACATGAAAAATAAGAGGAAGTCAGACAAGAAAACAAGAAAAGAAAACCAAAGGAAGTCAGAAATAAGGCACAACCTCTCCTTTTCTGCTTACTACAGTATCTTAGAAGTACCTTAGAGTACTTCTAAGATGTAAGCAGAAAACTGTGCCGAGAGCTATTGTGGAAAACTGTGGAAAAGTGTGCTATGAAAATTGGATTTGCTTTCACAATGATTAAAATCTGCAGGTAATGCGTATGGTAAGGGTATGTTTTGTGTATTCAAAAACAATTTTAAAATATTTTCAAATTGAAAACTTTTTATTTGTTTTGAATTACTTAGATTAATATGGTGCATGTTAAAATACTGCAGACAGCTAGTTCATTGTAGAGTTGCCAACTGCAAAGGAGTTTTGTGCTTAAAAAGTGAAGTATTTTAGAGTGCTTTTGTTACTTGTTCAGAAGGTTAGAATATCTGTAAAATATGCTAGCTGGGAAATATTTGCTGTAAGTTGGTCAATTTGCGTGAGCTTTCAAAAAAAAAAAAAAATAGTAGTACTCCATATGCCAATTCTGAAGTAGATTAATACCCCTTAAGCACAATATGGAAGAGGGATATGACCTAAAAGGTTAAGCAGCACTGTGGATGGCAAACAGCTCATCTGCTTCACATAAACACAAGAGATAAATTACTCCTTTTTCACAAACATTGCTAATCAGATCTTTCCTTGAAAAATTTCAATGACAATCATGAGAGTAAAATTCTGAGCGAGTGTGAGCTAAGTACCTTAAGCAAAGAGTAGCTCAAGCTTGACTTGTATTTGATGTGAAAAAGGCCACCTGGCCTGTGTTTATCATGTCTACTCCATTAAAAAGCTTACTCTGTTTCAGATTCCTTTTCAGGGATACCAATTCAAGCCATGAAACTTCATGAAAATGATGATTTAAAGAAAAATATATTTGAAGAATGGAATAATGCTGAATTTTCTTTTCCTTTCAACTGCTTTGTTTTCCCTTTTTAATTTTTTAAGTCCTTTCTATTATCAGCATGGTAGCGCCACAGCAAGTGTCCCACTCTAAGCTGTCCATATTGCTAGCTTCTGCACTACCTTCAGAAAACTTCCCACTGGTTTCAGATAGACATCACAAGCAGTAGAGATGACTAAGACTGCAAAAATCTTCTCATCTCCTTCTACAGCAGGACCATGTCTTTGACCACTCTTAACTAGACAACTTTCATCAGTCGTGAGGGAATCTCGCATTCAAGAGCTAAGCAATGACAGCTGTGAATGACAAAAAGTACACTGAAATTCTCTTTGGACTCCAACACAGAGCAATGAAGGAGGTTGAATTTACCTTCTTGGGAAGTTTTAAAATGCACATTAACTTTAGGACTGGAGCTAAGCCATCATAACCTTTATTGAGTATGGCTGTGTAGACAGTCTCAGAGTTTCCATGACTGCAGAAGGAATGTCATTTAGCCCACATTATCATCACTACTTGCTCAGCTGCAGTTACTGCAGAGTAACAGCAACATATTTTACATGGTTGGCTTTTATGTGTAAATCCTGAGAAACATTTCAGAAAGAGGTATTATGTGGGGGGGGAAAGCCCCCAACTCTTAAAAGTAAAAAAATATCTAAAATCTTTCATTTCTAGATGTATTACCAGCACAAACAGTACCAGAATTTATGACGCTTTTAGTTATGTCAGCATAACTCTACCGTGGATGTTCTTGCTCTTGAATATTCCTTAAGAAACAAAGCCTTTGTTAGAAACAAAAAAAAGATTAGCTGAAATATTGGACTTGATTTCAAAGGCTATGTACTAAAGGTCAAGCACTTGTAATAGTAATTAGTGGACTAAAAGTTAGATCAATACAGCATAACTTAGGTCAAAGATATCTTGTGTGCTAATGTTCTCACAGAAGACTGTAAAAACCTCTATTTTTCTGTGTTTGTTTTATCCCTTTAGAGGTACCTTACACTTATTCCCACAGTACGAGAATGTTTATGACAGGGTTGGATGACCTCATACAACCTTCTATAAGTAAAGAAAGAGAAGCCAGAAAAGAAATGCAAAATTGTTAATAGCAGGTGGAAAAAGGGAGGCAGACAAAACTAAAAAAGAAAAATAATAATCAAAACCCCCACCATTTTTTGTGAAAAGTAAAGGCGCAGGCAAGAAAGAACAAGTGCAAAACTCTTTCTAGAAAAACACAATTTATCCAGCTCAAGTATTTTGTGGTATATTTCTTGTTGTTTTCTCATGCCAAATAGCTTAACCACTGAGTGTCTCTTTTCTCTTTCTCTACTACAGCTAGAACAATTGCTGTGTCATTGCTGACAAGCTGCTGTTCTCAGAGGTGCCCAGCTGAAAGTCCTATATCAACTGATCTGCTCTGTCACTTTAATATGGCATGACTTCAACCACTTATATTTTCAGCACCTGAGCTGCCCAGCCCTACAGTTCTTCTTTGCCCTTTTGAATGGTCACACTCCTTGACAACTGGTATTTTTAAGTATGTAAAACTATGCAGAATTTGCACTCTGAGATGATGCCAAATGAGTCACACAAGTAGATTAACTAGGGCATGCAAAGCAGAGAGGGAGAAATGAGAGCATAAGAAGAGAGTATACAAGAAGAGAGTACAATCTACTTTTTTTCTGCAACAGGGCTAACACCGTAGAAATCAAAATTAACACAAATTCTCCTAGGAGTAACTCTTGCAAAAGACAAAAACTTCTTTTGGTGTTCAAAGGCCTGGAATATTTAGCTTTGGAATATCCACTCAGTCACAAATGTAACTGCAGGAGTGAGCCACCATTCTTAACAATTTAGCTGTATAACCTTTTGTGGGGGTCTATCTTTGTCACACACATCACATTTTGTAAGAGAAGAGGCACTGTTGAATGGCTTCAGTGAAAAAAATTAAATGTACTCTGAATAGAATTAAGATCCAAAGAAGCAAGTATTTCTAGAAAGCCTGAAATATTGCCAGCAATGAGATCCCTTCTAAGAGGTTCACTTAAGGTACCAAATTCTCCCTGCAAATACTGGCAGATTAGTCAGAGGAGAAAAATGACCTTTTTAAATGGTCCTTTGGGAAGACAGGGCTTGCAGGGAATTTTGTAGTTGCTGGTCTATTGCCTACGTTCCGGGAAAGAGTGTTAAATACTGAAATGACCTATAGAAGATGAGGAAATATGCTAAGCTTTCTAATAAAGATGGGCTGAAAAAAATACTATTAATATTCTCAGAGAATATAACAATATAGCATACTTTTTGAAAGCTACATTTCACTGCTTGCTCTGAAAACAGGCTGAAAAATGGTGTGAAGCCATCAACTTTTTAAATGATTTATTTTTAAGGTGATTTCATATGTAATAAAAATGTTAAATTTTTCTTACCACTTTCATTCAATTAAATAGTGCTGCAATGATGCAATCTGATAGATTTATGAAAAAGAATTATATTCTGCAAGATATGATTTTGGTTATAAAATTAATGAGGGCTAAAAAAATCTTCACCTTTAAATGAAACAATCATTTATGGGTGTACTACTGAAATGCATTTATGCAAATGCAAAAGACAGATATTTTGACCAGAATATTTCTTGGAATATTTATATCTCTCCAGCAGACACTTAAATAGCAGTTTTTAGACAGTGGATTCTCTGCAAAGCCCTGCTAAGAACTAACAAAAAGTTCTCCCTATTTTTAACCCTGTGTCCAGCTCAAATTAAAACACAGCCCAGACCTACTTCAGCTGAAACCAGCACAAGAAATTGTCGTGCTTTTCAAAGATGCAAGAATGTTTGGAGTCATAGAAACTCAGGAGACAGTAAAAAACTGTCTCGCAGTAGATCTGGTGGGTGTAAACATATCTGCCATCCATTAGTGCCCCTAAGGCTGAAACAACCCACCACAACAAAAAAATTGTATAGCACCACCTCTCCTGAACAGCTGACTCTCTGCTGTGTCTGGCAGCAGTCTGGGAGGGTTAGAGCACATCATTCCTCCACTAATGGTGGAGTACCTGGTTTGTCTCCTCCCTCCATAGACCAGTACATTTTCAGTTACCAGAGTAAAAATAAGAAAACCCCTGCTGTCATAATTAGTTTCTATATTTAAACCTGATGGGGGTTTCTGGCACAGCTAGAGGTGGAAAATCCTTATTTGTAAAGAATTCTGCTTCCCTCAACAGAAGCTTAGGAGTTTATAAAGAGTTCGTTTCAAGAAAATTTAACTCTTTCTCCTGGTAAAAGCACAAGTCTCTGATAAAAAAATAATTTAAAGAGAGTATATTTACAGTCAGTTAGTGAAGCTATAAAACCATTAGATTATTTTAGATAGGTAAGCCAATGCAAGATTTATGATCTTATGTAGATTCAATTCCTAAAATAAATTTCTTTTTCTTGTTAGCAAGCCCACGGAAAAAAACCTTAGGACAGAGTTACTGAAGCATATTGAATGCCATTCTTTTATTTTCCCAGGATACATATTAAGAATACTATGATTATGTTAGGGAATATAGCTGAGATTCAAGTAAAAGTGTGTTTACATGAATTTATAAAATGTTGCCATGGACTAGAATGACGTATTTCCAAGTAGCTAGGTTTTTCTTGCTTTGAAAATTTAACTTCAGAAAGTGATTTAACAAAACACATTTAAAATTAAAAAAATATTATTAAAATATTGAGAGAATAGTGTAAATGTTATTAATTTTAAATTACAGCACCCATGAGTAATGTCCGTTTACATTGTAGCAGATGGAAGACCAGTTTAGCAGTTACAGAGCAAAATAAAGCTAATTTGATTATTACAGTAGAGAAACTTCCAATCTGTTTTAGGTCTAATACTGACATTGAATTACTTGCCAGTACCGTTTTTCTTATGTCCGTGACATCCAATTTTATGCAGATGGGACCACTTCAATACCAGAACTAGAAATGTAATATTAGAAACAACTTTAAACGAGATGTTGTAGGAAGACTTGCATCTTGTAATGAGCTGACCTACATGTATTTTAAAGGCTGTATTGTTTTCAGTCATTCAAACATGTAAGCTTTTTCATTCGTGCTCCAGCTGACTACATGTATCCTTCTTCACAGTCTCATATTTCTCAATGTGCCTTTGAGGAAAAATGTTACAAATGCACAGTTCTAATACCACTGCACATATATTTTGTTAAAGATTTGGAAAGTGTTGGTGTATCTGAAGAACAGAGTTTCACCTAAACTCTGGCCAGGAAGAAAAGCTATCATAAAAATGCAACATTCAGGAGACCTTTATTAATATTAATCTTGATATAATGATTTGTTGAAAAAACTAGAACTGGTAAAAGTAGTGAAGGAGGTATGTATCTTTATTCAGTGCTGGGTGCATACAGGATCGCTCTTTAAAGAACATATGCACTCCTTGAGAGTCTAGACTCCTTTTTTTTGTCTCATTCCCCTCCTTTTCTAGAAAATAAGCAAATTTTTTACTTAATAGAAATCTCTGTGATAATATGTGTCTCTTAAAGTTTTACTGTGTACATTTCACAAGAGGTTAACACTGGTGTTCACTGTAGTATTCTCTAATTCTAAATAAGTAGTATAAGATAATTTTGAACTTAATAATGTCAGTAAAATTATAATAAGTTGACACAACATATTATAAATATTAGTTGCAGTTGGTGACTGTCTAATCCTAGTGACAATATGCATTTTGTTTATTCTTTGCAGAACTCTGCTTTTTTCTCTTGTATCATGATGGACAGTAATTAGAGTTTTCTCTCTATTTTCTTGGGTTTTCTTCAAAAATTTAATTAGGTCTTGGTGTTTAACTAATTGTCCTACTATTTTAAGGTCTATTCTAATATGAGTAGGTGATAACCTGTGATTAATTGTGTGATTGATTTTGATCAGCTAGCGAGATGTTACTGATGCTAGATACAAAGAATCACACCTGATCATCCTAATGAAATTACAAATACAAAAATCATAATAATTTCTACTAGGCAAAGCTACATCTTCGTCATTTATTTCTACAGAGGTACACAAATTTTTTAAGCATACACCACTTTGGCTGGTATACACAGGTACAGTTTTCTGATTATTGACTGGATGAATCTCAAAGGGGCAAATACTTTATTCAGGATCAAGACACACATCTTGAGCATCAAGAGTATGACTTTCATAAATGCACTCTAGTTGTTCCTGGGTAATGTAAGATTCTAAGTTTACTGTTTGTCAGTTCTTATATATTATTCGTGCCCATGCTCTATGTTCTGAGGGGTAGAGCACTGTTCTCTCATGGTTTAGCCTAAGTATAATGATGGGGTGTATACCATAAACAGTGGCTTTACGTATAGTAAGCACAAAGGTAGTGGCTACATTAGAAGCAAAATCGTAGGTAAAATTTACTCTAGCCTACTAAGACAGAAATTTTCTTTCAGACTCAATCTCATTGTCTCAAACTTTTTGAATTTCAACTGGAAATTCACTTTCATTTCTTATATGATCCAACCTGTTGTTGCCTGCATCTATAACTGTGCTTGTATACAGCAGAAAGCTAAAGACACGTTATCTTGAACTATTCTAAGAACAGACATTAATAACTTGTTGTCTTGGTCCTCAGACTTTTCTCATTTTAGTACCACTTTTGAAACCTGTTACTGGCTAGTTCTTAATGTCAATAAAGATGACTGTAGGGGCTGTTTTAGTTTTGATAAATAACTTCTTTTAGTAGCTAGCTTGTTCATTAATAAGTTTTAATTAATTCTATTTAGAACTTATTTAAAATCCTGTCCTTAATATTCTAGTTAAATATTTTCTCATTCTGCTCCTGAAGTGTACTTGTCTTTGTAACTGCATTGTCTAGCTCTTGAAAGATATCCTTAGGAAAGAGGAGCAGGCTGACTGGATTTCTGATATGTTGATTTGCATTAGCAATTCAACACATTTGAGAGACCACTTTGGATTAAATTGACGCCGCGGCCTGGACCCCGGGAGAAAGGGCGAGCCCCGTAACCAGCGAGCTGCCCAGCCCTTTTCCTCCAAGCGGCACCACCGAGTGGCCGCTCCCCGCCTCGAGCTCCTTTAGCCGGGGCCCAGGGTAGCGGTTTGGCCTTTCGGCTGGAACCTCCCCTTCCACCTGGCCTGGCCGAAGGTGGGCACCCGGAGAGGTTCCTCCTCGATGGTGAGTGACGCAAAGAGAGAGAGGGACTCTCTGGTGGCAAAGTTCCAAAACGTTTATTCTTCCCCCGAGGAAGAAGCGGCGGGATGATACAATGAAACAAGCCCCGAGGGAACACACACAGAAGGGAACACAGAACGGGATTACAACAGTTTATAAAGGGGGGCAATCTCCCGGGAGGAGACTTCCTACAACCAATTAGAGATTAGCAAGGACGAACATAGGGTGGGCTTACATTAACATAACACCGATGAGGCAGAAGGAGGGAGGGGTGAATACATAATGCACAAATGGGTGAGAGGGAACAGCATAACTGACACAGAACTTTCTGGTAAGAGGGGTACAGCAAGACCCTAACTGACAAGCTGCAGGGGATGGGTTTAGATGATTGACAAGAGAGGATTTACAAGTATGGGAGGGGTAAAGGGGATTGGCATGAGGGTCAACATAAGGAAGGTTGGGAAAATATGGGGTAGACAACTCTGAGAAGAACTGTTTTTGAAACTGAACAGGGGGTGTGGAAAAAAACATTTCATAACATAGGAAAATCTAACATATTACAGTTTAAACAGTTAAAAATCCAAAAACACACCACAACATTAAATAACTGCTGTTGTTGTCCCATATTATTTACTACCTACTGCCTACTTCATAGACTTTAGTTTTAAATTTAGTTTGGGTTTGGGTTGCTTGACTGCTGGCATGAGTTGTATGAAGCTTTGCTGTTGTAATAGGTGTAGCATCTATTACAAATTTAAATGAGAGCTTGAACTCAAAGACAAGTCACCTCTACAGGCTGCACTAATGTGAAATTATACTAACTTGGGCTTGATTCACTTGGGCTATACAAACTTCTTGGTGCTTGTATGCCAGAAAGGCTGAAACACAAATAATTTTATTTGGTTTCTTATGAGTAGTTTGGTTGATCATCTGACATCTTACTCTGATCTCGACTTTAATAATCTCTTGAAGTTACTATAGACTGTCTTTTTACCATTCTTGCCTCTTATATACTGGGTTTCTGTGTATGACCACAGTTGATAGGTTTAAATCTTTTATATCAGAATGTTTTCTCATGGATCTACTGTAACGAATAAAAGCTTGGGACTAAAGCCATTTAGTATTGTTTTGGATAGAGGTACTTTCCAATTCTAGGACTTTAATTGTGATTACACGCAAAGTAATTATCTTATTTAAACTCTTGTAAATAAAAGTGTTAATTATTCCCAGCTGTAATATGCTTATTTTGCTTGAGTAAGTTTTATTTTCTGTTTATTGTCTCCCACTAACATTGTCTAAGGGGTTTCTATTTCTTCTATTTCTGCTTTTTTTTCACTCAAGGGTGGTGAATCCAGGTGTTCTCTTTGATCTCAGTTGCGGTGAAAATAGTAAGAAGCACCTGGAATCACCTTTTTTACTGTGCTTCTAAAGGTTTTTTTCTGTAAGAGACTTAATATATACATAATCTCTAGGTTGTATGTTATGTACTCATCCATTTAACTCCCTGCTCTGAGTTCCAGCTATATGTTTTTTTTTAATTTTCTCTGAGTTGTTTACAGAATGCTGCCATGTATATGGCCATTGTTATCTCTCTATTGTGGGTAGACATTGACATTCTCTTTTGTATTTTATATGGTCTTCTATAAAAGCATTTTAAAGGAACTTAACTTTTCTTTGGCTCTAGGTTTAGTCCAAATCTGCAAAAATGCTAGTGGAAGAGCTTGGGACCAGGGTAAATTTGTTTCCTGCTCTAGCCTTACAATTTGGTGTTTAATCAAATTATTCATTTTCTATACCTGGCTACTCAGTTGGGGGTGGTATGGAGTATAAGATTCCTAATCTATGCCTAGGTGCAAATGCTAATCTGCTACATTATTTTTGAAATAAAATGTGATCCTCTGTCTGAAGATGTTGCGATTGGAAGACTGAAGCATAATATTATTTCTTGTAATAATACTCTGGTTACTTCTTGAGCTTTGGTAGTCTTAGTGGGAAAGGTGTCCGCTCACCTTGAAAATATATCTGTCAATACTAATAGTGATAACCCCCTTTTCTTGGGAGTTCTGTAAAGTCAATTTGCCACTGCTGCCTGGGTCTATGGCCCCTCCTAATTTGGCCTAGTTTTGGTTTGGGGATATTCTTAGTGTTAATCCTAAGGTAATTGTCACACTGAAGGGTTACCTGGGTGATGGTGGCATATAAATTCTTTGTAAAAATTCTTTTACTTAAATATGTGTTTGAAGCATCAATTCCTTAGTGGGTGTTCTGATGTTCTTCCCTCACTAATGACTTCTACAAATGAGAAGGAATAACTGGTTTCTTGTTAATAGTAGCTTACCCTTCTATGAAATATATGTATCTTCTCGATTTTGGATTAACTTTCTGTATTTCTTATTATATTCTGCCTTAATTTCAAGGGAAATTTGTCTGTTTGGAATTAGGGCTCTTTTAGTGGGAATCTCACTTTTTGCTGTTCTTTTGCTTCTCTGTCCACCAGATTATTTCTTCTAATTCTGAGCTCACTTTCTGGTGTGCCTTAATATGCATAATTGCTACATTTTCAGGCAGGTGAACTGCTTCTTCTAGCAGAATTATCTCCTGTCCATTTGAAATGTTTTTCCCTTCTGAAGTTTGTGGGAGCCAAAGACCTGGCCATAGAAAGGCTTACTACACTCTCCTGGAGGGCTAACCCCTCAGCTACCAACTTGTGGTTAGGGTGAGCAAATATCACCCCCAGAGGCCTTTGCAGTTCTATGTTAATCCCTTGTTGCCCATTGGTCCCTCCTCTTATGCTCCGCCCCTAAGCCTGCAGCCTACTGACTCCCAGTTTTGTCCCATGCCTCGCCTTCCCTATATAAACCCCTGGTTTTGCCCACTTAGGAATGCTTGTGTTCCTGGCTCCCTTTGCAGAGGGCCCTGCTCTTAATAAACTCTGTGGAATGCCATACAGAATTCCAATCTCTTTCCTCCTCGTTGCCTGGAAGAAGAAGTCACAGCTGAACATCACATGCCGGGCTGGGAGAAGGACATCCCTGTGCCCCTGAGCCGTCCTTCCTCGGATGCTCTTCAGGAAGATCGCGGCACGCTTACCACCACTCCACTGCCTTCTCACTCTAAACTGGCTCCATGTGCATGCACAACCACAAATGCATATCTTGAGTCTGTGTATATATTTATTGTCTTCTCTTCTGCCATTTCTAAGGCATGACTTTTTGTGTGGAGGTCCCTGTTAGCAAGGGTCCCAGTTTTCTTCTTGCAGGTAGTGACTGCGTATTCAGCATGTCATTTTCTACTGATGATGTAGCTGCTCCCATTAGTAAACCAGGTCTCTGCATCATCTCAAGGAGTGTCTTTTAAATCTGGACTGCTGGAGTAAGTAGCTTTAATAGTACTGCTTCACCCTGAGAAAAGAATCTGGATTGATAATATTAGTTACTACTATCTCAACATAATTTTGTTCTACTATAATGGCCTGGTATTTCAAAAACCTTTGTGGTGAAAGCTAGTGCCCGCCCTTTACTTCCAGCACTGTAGACACTCTATGTGACACTGGCACAGTCATTTTCTGTCCCAGGGTAAATTTGCTTGCTTTTTGGATATTTAGCACAGCTGTTATTACAGCTCCGAGGCAACATGGCTATCTTTAGGCTGTTGCATCTAGTGGCTTGGAAAAGTTGATAACCACCCCTTGATATGGATTTAAATATTGGGCTAATATTCTCAAGATAGTCTTCTGCTTCTCATGGGAATATAGCAAGAATTGTTAACTCATGTCTGGTAGTTGTCAAGCTGGAGTTGATATGAGGGCACTAACTGGTGAAAGGCCCATGTGGCCTCCCTTGTCTACTGGCGATATCTATTTCTTATAAGTAATAAGAGTATATACGGGGTTTATGAGTAGCTCATAGTTATTAATCTATAGCTGGCACCACTTTGACGTCTTTAGAAAGACTCGGAGTTCTTTTATTGTCTGAGGTTTTGGGGTTTGGCATTTAGCTTCCCTCTGAGCTAGCTCTAAAGTCTGTTGTCTTGCACTAACTTAGTATCCGAGGTAGATTACCTTCTCTTTCACTATCTGTGTTTTTTTCTTTGATACTCTGTATTCTTGGAGTCTTAGGAAATGTAAAAGGTTGCCGTCTAAGCCACAGATGCTTTCTTGGGCTGAATGGCTATTAAAAGACCATTTATGTACTGCAATAGCTTTCTTTCTTCCTCTGGAGCGTCTCAGGACTCTAGGCCTTTTGTAAGTTGTTCTCTAAACAGAATGGGAAAGTTTTTAAAACTTTGAAGCAATATGATGTATGTGAGTTGAGTTTTGCACCCTCTTTTAGGGTTTTCCTCTTCCAGTGCAAAGATTTTCCGGCTGGTTTCATGGATGGGCAGGCAAAAGAAGGCATCTTTTATATTTAAACCAGTAAACCAGGTTAGCTCACATGTTAAGCGGGTTGGCAAAGTGTATGGATTTGCCACCACAGGATATCTTACGTTATCTTGTTGACAGTCTTTAAATTCTGTACTACTCTACAAGACTTATCAGGCTTTCAAACAGTGAAATGGGAGTATTGAAATCAGACAGGCATTCCTTTAGCAATCCTAGCTATAAAAAGCTCTCAAAGGCTGATCCCTGTCCTGTCTTCCTTTTTCAGGGGTACTGTTTGGTCTTAACTGGTGGTTCCTCTTCTTTAAGTTTGACCACCATGGGAGGGGCATTTTTCATCCTCCTTGGCACATTAGAGGTCTGTAGTCCAAGAGAAAATTGGCATAATACCTCTCCACTGATTTCTTCTTCAGGTTCAATAGTTGTCAGTATTA
Source organism: Passer montanus (assembly GCF_014805655.1). Taxonomy (NCBI): domain Eukaryota; kingdom Metazoa; phylum Chordata; class Aves; order Passeriformes; family Passeridae; genus Passer; species Passer montanus. The sequence continues at coordinate 88,609 of NW_024363605.1, read as the reverse complement.
AACTTAACACTCCTATATACTTTTAATTATTTACTTCTAGAGTAACCTTTTTAGTCTTGAATGTGATGGCTACTTGTAATTATTCCAGTAAGTCTCTCTGTAAAAGCGCCTTTGGCAAATTGGGCAGGTATAAAAATTTGTGTATACCCTACTGTTTCTGCAGTCTATATTTTAGAGATTGATAAAAATATGCCCTTTCAGATTGATCAGTTGTCCCCTGCACTCCAACATAATCATTCCCCACAGGCAATAAAGCTTTATTTTAAACTGAATATGTTGGTACTGTGTCAACAAAAATTTCACTTTCTTCCTCTCTTCTCCTAGCTTCATTATTATAACTAGTGGTTCCGCTTGGGTGAAGTCCCCCTATCCTCCTCAGTCGTCTTGTATATGAGCAACCACTACCCCTTTCTCTTGATGGTCACCTTGTCTCTGCTGTGGCCATTGGCTGTTCTAGTAACTGGTCCTCCTGCAAATTGCACACTGGTCTCTGCCTAACCAAGATGGACCTTGTCTGGGTGGTCCCTGTTTGCGTTTCTCTTACTTTTCCTCTTGTACTACTGCTACTAGCTTTTTCATTTCTCATTTGTATGCTTCTTGCTGGTTACTAGATATTCTCTATGCCTCTTTTAGTAAGGCTTTACTGTTTCTCCTTTCTAGCCCTTGGATTTTTGAAGTTTATGCCTGATATCTTCAGTAGACTGTCCCAAAAATGAATTAACTACATGATTCATTTCTATCTAAGACCCTGGGTCTAATGATATATGGTGATGCATAGCATCCCTCAGACTCTAGAAACTTAGACAGAGTCTTGAAAGGCCCCTGCTTAGTAGAATATAGGGTGTAGCAGGCCCAGGGCCTGCAAGGCCTCCTTGGAGGTCAGAAGCCTGAGCTAGGAAATGCCAGGTCATGATGACAGGGCCTTAGAAGCCCCTCTCTTCTGCCTTTCAGAGCCTGCTTATCTCTCTGTAAGCCTATAGGTCACTTTCCCTTGACCCTTACTATTGGACAATTTCCAAAACTCCTGTAAGGTGTATAAACCCCCACTCCTGCCTGGTTTAGTAGAAGAAGCTGTCACTGAGAATCTTCATAGACCAATAAAGAATTCTTCGTAACCTCACACAGCACTTCTCCTCTCTCTCCTGGTGTCTGCAGCACCTAGCAAGCTAAAGAGCTGAAATAGAGCTGATAATCACTAAGAGCTGAAATCACTTAAGCCTGCTTAGGTTGCCTGTGGCTGGGAGCTACTTGGGAACTCGGATGCTGTGCTGAGCACCACTGAGCTATCCTGGCCAAGGCAGCTCACCGGGCATAGCCCGGCTGGAAGCTGCCTTCAATATTTCACTTTGGTCTATCCTCATCCCAGCCCTAAACAATCATGCTTCTCTATACTCTTCTCAAGTCACCTGTACTTGCTTCAACTTCCCATGAATTTGCTTCTTTTCCTTTAGTCTGACCAGCAGGTCCCAGCTCAGCCATGACAGTATCTTGTCTTCCTTGCCTGATTTCTTGCCCCTGGGAATTCACAATTTCTGTGCTCTGTGGAAGACAGGAATGCATGCAGAAACACACACTCCTTAGAAATTTCAAAATCCTCTTTCTATCCCATCAGCCTTTCTTCACCTTTATTCTCATTTAAAATGTGATTGTGCTTGGAGAGCAGATAATAAGTGCACACAAGAAGGAGCACGGGATGTCCTCAGACTGCTGAGCACACCTCCAGAGAAACTGTCTGGTAGAGAGGAGGTCACATGCTACTTTCCTTGCATCATCACCTGTTATACTTGTCATTTGGAATTGAAATTGCTGACTCAGTCTGAAAGCATTTTATTCAACACAGACCCTGAACTGCTTACCTTACAGAAATGAAAGGAGTAACTGATAGCCTGTCTGTGACAAGGACTGAGTTGCATTGAGTTCCTGCTCCCTTCCCCTCCTGAGGTCCCTTCTTTACCAATGCCACCTATACTATCACTATTATTCTCACCAGAGCCTCTTAGAGTTCATGAGCAGGTTGCTCTGTATTAACCCTCATGGTTTCTGCTAGAGACAGGCACAAGGAACCTACTTGCAGCCCTCTAATGCAATCAGGAAAGGAAAGACACAGAGCTGATAAATGAGGGGTGCAATATGCACACCATGTTGAGAAAGGTAGGGCAAATAATGCATGAAGGTGAAGGGAGGAGCAAAGCTCCATGCATCAACACCATTGACTCAGTTTTTCTGCAGAGAATAGAGGCAACAGCTGTGGGGATTTGCCTCATACCAACACAAAGGACACTTTTGAAGTGTAGATGTTAGCAAGTGCTGATGGTGCGTGATATCAGCTTCTAGTAGCATTCTGCTTACTGAAGTACTAAGTTATATTTTAGAATACTGGAGTTTTTTGTTAAAGATTTAATTAAAAATACTTCTAATTATGTTTTAAAATAATGTTTTGAAATTTGTATAATGAATGATATAACTATATAAACTGTCACAAGTTTCTCAGAGACAGACACTCGAGTGAGTGAGTGAGTGAGTCTCTAAAATGAGCATATAAAATTCTGACTGAGTCTGAAGTATGTTCTGAAAAGCAGTTCTACTACAGGCATCACTTACTGTCAACATATTTCTGCATTACCTCCATCCACAGAGAAAACATTCTCTAACTTTTCTTCTGGATCTTTCTGATACAACATGCTTTCTTACATATGAAAGTTTTGGCATTACAGTGTTCATTGAAATGTGGAAGATAATTGTTAAAGGGTTGCAAGCTCAATTTTCTATCATAAACTATCAGATTCAAATACATAAATCGGTATCTTTCTGAAGAGGGTCCTACAGAGAGTCAGCTGAGTAATGACAATCACACCAATATGGCTGCATGTTGTCCTACTTTATTAAGCAACTTCGGCATATTTATGCTTCTCTGTACACTGTTCCACGCCACTACTGCTTAATGCTCATTGATTAAGTGGCTGCATCCATATATACATGTTATTTGCTGATTGGTTGTCACACTATAACCATTTTTAGCTAAGGTGTGCTAAATCAGCAGTTCTCATATTGTGTTTGGCATACAGCTTCATCCTTACACAATGCTAATTCTTCCTTGTTGTATCTATTCGAGGACAGTACGTGGTCTATCTTGATCTTTTTTGAGGATGGTACATGATCTTCAAAGTAACTTTGTAATCTGCAGGCCAGGGTTGTCCAGTCCCTAGAGGGGTACAGCATGTTCTTGTTCTGCCAAAAATTCTTCTACATCTTTCCCTGATATTAGAAGACCACAAAGACATTACAATTTTAAAGGTACTTTCAAGCTTTCTAGGAGGCACATTTTTAAAATAAAATTGCACATAAGAGACTATATTTTTAATGTGTTCATTCCCACCCCCTTTTTCTAAGTACTCATCCAATCTACTTTAGATGGAAAAGATAGGTGCTATGACTCTTAAGAACGTAATTTAGCAATGTCAACAGCTTCACTTTATATTTGTCTATAAGGAACTTGTACATAGAAGAGTGAGAAAAATTGCCAAAACCCCTCTTGAATCTTTCCTATTGGAAAGGCTGTTAATGATGAGAAGGGTAGACACAGAGGAAGAAACTCACCATAGCAAATTGCTTCCCATACCTGTTGTGGTGCATGGTTCATTTGGTCTGTTCTGTTTGCCCCTAAAGCTATAATGGTTCGGTCCTGGGCCCCCCCCCCCCCGGAAACCCCTCCTTTTGAGAGTGTCAGTTTATTATTTCCACTCCTGTTCCACTGGTTACCCTCTGTCAATCCCTCCCTGAGTTCCTGTCCATCACCCACTGTCCCCTTCCCTATTTCGAGACAGTTCTCCCCTCCTCGGTGGGTGATTGGATCGGGAACAAGAGTCCCTCCCCGTCACATTTCCTATTGGCGAGCCGGCATGTTTGTCACGAGTTTGTTCCCTCCCAAGTTCTCCCTCATTGGTTGATGTATTGTATATTCCGCCCCCTTTATAATCGGCTGTAACCCCACCTCGTGGTCCTGACTCGGCTGGCTTCCCCTGGAGATTTTAAAGTCTGGACTTTGCCCCCGAGACGAGTCCCTCTTTTCTTACTTCGCCTTCCTGCTGATCACTGCTGCCTCCTGCTGAGGCGCTCCCCAGCCGCCCCCGGCACATCTGGGCAGTGCCCCCCGCCTGTCAGCTGCTGTGCCACAGCTCAGCCGGTGCAGACTCCTCCCCAGCGCGGGGAGTAGAGAAAAAACCTCGGACAGCATTCGGCACATACCAAATTACTGTAAGGATTGCAGCATTAAATCACACAATTTAAGACTGAATTTTTGGTAATAATTAGTTATGGCAGTTGTAGGTTTGTTGCAATAATAGCCAGACAGAACTCAGTTTCTTCATGCAGAAAAAGCCCATTCTTTATTAACAAAGCTCATATTTATATGAAATGTCAGATGGCACTGTGTTAGATCTAACTGGCTAATGATACACTAACATTCAGTTTATTGTCAGTCAGTCGCCAGGGTGTATGTCCGTCAAATCTCTCTATTTTTTGTTAATTTACATATTTTGTTTACTGATTCCTATGTGACAGATTTCTTGTTTATTACAGGTGCAAATGAATCTCTTACCAGAATGGTTTATTGTGCTAACAGCTTTCATCCTTAGGATTTTTCACATGGGAAGTTGCAAGCTAACTGCTAGCTTAGCTGGAGTAGCAGGGCCTAAACCACATTTTATAAGGCTTTCCTTTGATAATATCTCTGCCTGTATGCAACATAGTTTCTCTTTTCTGCTATAATATGACTATCAAGAGAACACAATGCAAATGTGTGAGACAATCTTGCTGGTTTACCTCCTTAAAATCCATTATGTACAGTACATCGGTGTCTTGGTGCATTCTCTAGATAGGCCTTATTATGAAATTTTCTGCTTTCTTTAAGGCTGTATTTGATGTCTGCATCTTGGTCATACGACACACTTCACTGGCTTTTTTGCTAAACTTTTATTTTTCAATAAAATGTTACCAATTTTTTTTCTGTCTCTTGCATTTCACTGTTGACAGGTGACAACTCCAAACATTTAAAAATAATTAGAAGTATTATCAGCAAAAAAGCACTCTCCATATTTTCAACTACTATCCCCATATGGTCTGCTCTTAATTTCTCTTTTTCATTCAATGTGTCTTTGAAGACAAAGAGTAAGGTGTGATAAAGGTCCAGTTGTAAACTGTGGTTCTTGACACCTGATTAATGAGTGCAAGCTGTGTTTGAAAACATTTCTAACTCATTTTTATGTTGAAAACCAGTTAGTCTTTTAAGACCACTATCTGTTCTGTGATTACAGAAAAAATTAATAATGAACTCTACTTTCTGCATCTTCAAAGTACAGTTGTGTGTAATCTTGTGAGTTTTAATGTAAATTGGTTGTGTATAATAATACTAAGAATCTAAGCGAGATTTAATTAGTTCTCTGAAAATAATCCAAAGAGTTCTAAGCAGAAAATCATGGCACCATTCCACAATTTCATAGAGGAAATAATATAGATTTCTGTAATTGATAGACTTGTTGTATTTTTTTTTTTTTTGTTCTTAAAACAAGCCCTTTTTTGACAAAACAAGAAAAATGTTAAGAGAATATATTTTTAGTTTGCTTTTTTCTTTTCCCTTTGCTTCCCATCTCATGAAAATCATCTTAAAAAGTATTAAAGCCATGGATAGCATACTTCACCACTGACACAACATATTGAATTCTTGATGCTTTTGCAAGAAAAAATACAAGAAAGCAAAGCATCAAAATTTCAGAAATAGGAAAACATGTAACTTTAAATGGCAAGGAGTAATGCAAACCTAGAGAGTACTTAAATGTGGCTATTAATCAGGAAATTACTGGCATTTAATGTGAGTGTCATAAATGTAAATCTCTGAAATGGATACATTAGAATTTTAAGAATTAATCAAAGTGGGAAGAAATACTGTTTATTTTGAAGCTTCAACCTCCAACCTTTTTTAACATACATGCTTTCAGCATCAGGAAACAGCCATAGGCTACTCATCCTTATAGAGAATATTCAGGGTTTCCAGGAAGGGACAGGACTACCATGGATGCATGAAGTATGTGCACTATGCAGAAAGCTTTTACTAGGAGCAGCACATCTGTACAGGTGAGCCTCTGTGTAGTCCAGAGCAGCGTGGAAAATAAATGAGCTATTGTCATTAACAACAGTCAATATATGGCACTCATGGTGGCTCCCTCTACTGGAGCATTTTTGTCCTTTTGCTAATCATTTGTTCAGAACAGAACTGTTATTTCTGGGGAAGACAGCAGAAGATTTTAACTAAGTGCTGCAGAAGACAGTGCTTAGTAGCAACATGATTTTACTTCAGCTGAGAAGCAGAGTGCCTCTAGGAAGTTTACAGTGTCTCTGTGACAGAGGAAGAGGCTGCAATGGTCCATAGGCTCAAAACATGGGGGTATCGCAGATTTTGATCAATTAAGTTAGGAAAAAAAAAAAAATAAAGCATGGGAACATGAAAGAAGGTCGCCTATAACAACAAGCTGGAACTCCTTCTGGCTTTCATCTGTAGATAGATAGCCTAGATTCTCTTAGAGGCTGTTAGACCTGAAGATAAATATGAGACTAAAGAAATAAAAATACGTTCATTGGAATACCAAAAGATAACATTGTCGAGGAAAACTTGCCAAAAAAGCATTATCTCAGATCAGTAACTCTGGTCGATGCTCTGTGTGAGGAGGCTCCCGGGACGAGTGAAGAGACATGAATCTTGACTCCATGTTTCAAAAGGCTGATTTATTATATTATGATATATATTATATTAAAATGATACATTAAAACGATAAAAAAAGAACAGAGAGAAAGGGATTCATCAGAAGGCTAGAAAGAACAGGAATGGAATGATAACAAAGGCTTGTGACTCTCTGAGAGTCTGAGCCAGCTGACTGTGATTGGCCATTAATTAGAAACAACCAATATGCACCAATCACAGATGCACCTGTTGCATTCCACAACAGCAGATAGTTATTGTTTACATTTCTTTCCTGAGGCCCCTCAACTTCACAGCAGAAAAATCCTAGCAAAGGATTTTCCATAAAATATCATGGCTACACAGTAATAAGAAGTAATTTTAATTTCCTTAAGTAAATTTATTGGTGCTATAAACAACTTTTTAAAAATGTAGTTGTATATTGATAAGGGAAATGAGACATTGCCACATCCCATGATCTGATAAGTAACAGAATGCTGGCAGTACAACCTCGGAGAAGTCCTGGTTGGGGGGCATGTGGGCTGAGCTCTGGGAGCACAGATAGGTAAAAGCAGTCTTGCAAATTGTTGGAAACAAACTGTGCTTGCTCAGAACCAGGGGTCAACCAGCAGACACCAAAATCTGGGCATCAAACATCACCAGAGACCCCTGAGGACCAAATAAGGACTTCTGATAGGGATGGAACTATGCAAAAACAGGGCAACGAATATACACATCTAGCAAGCGAGGATACCTGATAAATACGTAAACAATATGTGTAACAAAAAGCTTTCTATGCCTGTCTTTGGTTACACAAGACTAGAAGAAAATGTTCCTTGTGCCCAGCAAGTTGTAGTAAAGAAAGTGTGCTTCTAATACTTAAAACCATGTTAGAAAGTTTATATCCAGCTGAGTTCAGTAAGTTCCAATATAAAATTATTCCTTCTATGAAACAAATTAAAGTAGCTTGTCTACCTTCAGCAACTTGCCATTGTAATACAAGCAGACTCTATCTGGCAGCTCAGTTTTACAAAAACACAATGAAAAGAGTAAAATTTATTGTTAATTCTTATTGTTCCCTTGCTTAAAATAAGAAAGCAGAGAATGCAAAAAAATTCAGTGATTTTATTAGCAAGTTTCACCCCAAAATTCTATTCAAAAAAGAATATAAATTTATGTGATATATCCTTAAGTATATGTTCATGATTTCAAATAAAAAGCATAAGGGTTTTTTTTTTGGTTTTTTTTTTTCAGTAGCATTTTTTCCCCCTCTTAATTACTTCATGCTTTTGGGCACAAGTAATTGATCCTGGCACTGTCAGAGCCCTTTAGTAGCACAAGATGAAAAGGTAATAAACAAACATGAGAAAATAATGCTAAACATTATAGCATTTCTTAGTCCCTTCAAGGAATTTTGCAAAACCTTACACAGAAATATAATCAATTATTTTAATTATGATAAGCATTTAGTGTAAGAACACCATTATGAGAACAATATAGAATAGACTAGACTAGACTAGACTAGACTAGAGTAGAATAGCAGAGAGTCCCTGGCTCTGTAACTGAACAGGTATAGGAAGTGCCATTTTCCATAGCTCCTCTGGGGCACATCTATGTGCAGCATCAGAATTCCATTCAAAACCTGGTTTTAGGCATTATTTTCCAGCTTTCAAAATATTCCTTACCTTCACATTAGGTGAAGGTAGATACCACTTTTATGTTCAAGAAATCATACTCTCTTTTTCACCAAGTTTTCTTTAAATAAAATGGCTCAATTAGTTTTGTCCAGAGCTAATGAAGACATTTCAAATAACAATTATGTAGACCTAAATAGCTAGATTTTTAAAGGCACCTATCTAAAAAGGCACTCATCTGCATCCTAAAAAGCAGTCATGCACCAATCACACATAAATATAAAATGAATCACTTTTTCTTAGAAAAGTTTACAAAGTATAGTTGTAAATTCTTTGCAGAGCATATTGTGCAAAGTTTTGCAACAGACTATAGCTAGTTTGAATATAGTCAGGGGAAGAGTCATTAAAAGAAAAGAGATTTAACTGAGGTTTTTTTAATTGATTACTCAAAAAGATTTCTGATGCATGAAGGGTAAGTTTAAATGTGTGAAAAATGCATATTATATGATTGGCTCTTCACAAATATTGGAAGGAATACTATATGTGTTATGTTGTATTAATTTGTAGTACTGTTAATTAATCCTTTTTACGTAGTGTGGCAAATCTAGTTTTAGGCTATAACCTAATATTATAATAGAAACTATGTGAGGTAAGATACTTTTTGTAACTAGCTCAAGGAATGGATAAAATAATCAAGAAATTCTTTGCACAGAGATAACAGGAATGAGACACTAAAATCCAAAGAGAAGAATTATTGCCTCCTTATCAGGAAGAACCAGACTCCTTCCACCTCCTTCCAGACTTTGAGGAGCCAAACAATGATTTACAAGAGGGAAGGGGGGAAGTTGAAATAAATATAAATTAACAGAAAAATAACAGAATTAACAGAAAAATAACAGAATAAACAGAAAAATCCCTAGTTTGAAAGGAATGTTTGCATCATATATGAGACATATGAATATGCAAGAGGCTATTGCTTTTAAGGGTTAATCCTTTCTTGCTGGGTATGCTTTTGGAGGGCTTAATGCCCAGGAAGCATCCGGACATCCATAATTCTTTGCTTTTTTACTGTTCTTTATTGTCCTGACTCTGTCCAAATTCTTACTGCTCTAATTGTTATTACTATTTTTATAACCATTTTACTACTATTAAACTTTTAAAATTTTAAAACAAGTGATTGGTGTTTTCACAAGACACATTTAGACAAAGATGCCCTCAAATAGCATAAATAATAGAGACTAGAACACGACTTAGAGGCCTAAAGAGCTGGATAGTTTCAGGGTTTAAGAGCTTAATATGGCTTACAGGGACAGCAGGCAGCATGCTGCTCGATAACCTCCTATCAGAGCAGAAACACGTGGTCACCTCTTATGTCTTCTTTTTTCAAAATCACTAGAAAGTCATTCCACAAGGACTTCATAAAGGATGAAAACAAACACTTGAGATTGAGAGTGGTGTTAGCAAACACCAAGGTTGTGGTTTTGATGCTCGTATGGACCTTTCACTTAAGAATTGGACCTAATGATCCTTATAGACCCTTTCCAACACAGAATATTCTATGATATAGACAGGCTGATAGTTGTGAGGGAAAAGGAAATAGATGTGTTGCCCTTTGGTGCTACAAGTATCAGGAACCATGTAATGACATTTTAGTTCAACTAGCTAAACAAGAAAAATTGAAAATATACAGAGCTCTTAGGTGCCTTTCTCCAAATTACTGTTTCATTTTCTGATGAGAAGACCTTCTCAGACATCCTTGACATGCAAATAATTGTGTAAAGTAATTTCTGTGCTCTTCCAATTAACCTGCAAGGTCTGGTTTATGGAAGTAGGAAAAAAAAGTATTTTTTTGTTTTTCTCAAAGGTAAAACTCAAGTAAGCTCCATTATTTTTAACAGGCAACTGTCTCAGGGTCTTTCACTGGCACTCAAGTTCTTACCTTTTAGGTATAAGACAAGAAAGTTCCATATTCCTTTTGTAAGTGAAAAAGGTTCTACACTTTAACTCAGAATTTGGAAATATAACCCAAAAAAGCTGCTGTATACCATCACAGAATATCTCAGTTTTTTAAAATTCTCTTTCCTGACTTTGACTCTAACCAATAAATTAGACTCAATTACTAATAGTCAGGAATTCTAAAAAAATCTAAAAATGATTGCCAGTTTCCACACACAGGTTTGAAGTTACATCACAATTCATGAAAAAAAATTGTCTCATAGCTGTCTTGAAGCAAATTTTCTGCATTCAAATTTTTTGGATACAAGGTTTTTGTATTTTTACGTGGCTTGAATACTAAACAAATCTATGCATTTCAATGACAGAACAACCCCCACCCTTCCCCCACACCAAAGAAACAAAGAAATATTCGAGGACATCAATAATTCTTCTTGTTTCAAAATAAAAAACACAAGTTGCTCTACTTTTTTGGTTTCTATCTGAAAACTCAAAGACTACCTTAATGTGCTGATTATTAAGAATACTAGCTTCTGATTCAGGGAAAAAAAACCTCTATGCAGACCGGAACCCATGGTTTTAAGGATGGCAGTTTTGCCAAGAGGGCATTTAAAAATACTAATATTGTCTTGCTATAGTTTTTACTGACCAAGGCAATCTTATTTTCTTTTCCCCTAATGCTTTGCATCTGACATGCTAAACTGCATGTCACTGTATGTCACTGCATGACACTGTGTGTCATCATATTCACCCTAAGTGAGCAACCCAGCATTGTTAGATTTTACGCAGTCCATGAATCAAGAACATTTCTGTAAGACAATTTAACATCAGTGACTATCTTTCTAAGAAATATTCTTCCTTGACTTTAGAATATAACACTTTCCTCTGTCGTATGTCCCTGTGTTGCAAATAAGTTGCTTGGACTTGTCAAGAGAAAATATATCTCACAGGAATTCATAGGATAGAAACATGGTGATACATATTGGCATTCAGAGGACCTGAATCAGTCAAGTTCTATTGAAGTCATAAACCTTGTAAAAAGTTATCATGGAAGCTTATTCACATGTTCCATGCTCCATCCCTACAGCACCTTCAGCATAATCTGTTGTTCACATAATCTGAAACATTATTCCCATTAAAAGCCTACAATTTTCAAGGGGGAGACACATGCTATTTAAATCAGTTTTACACTTTCCAAATTCAGGATAATTGTGTGACATTTAATCTGTTTTCTCAGTTAATGAACTGTTAAATTTGTTAACTTGTTAATAAGTTAACTAATCACTGTTTTCACAGTATCTATATGCAATTTTATATGATCCAATACAATTGATACACTGCTAAGTTTAGGCCTCTGTGATAATGAGTCTGCTTCTGAACAAAATCTGACTGTTGCCCCTGTTACTTCAGCTGCAGATATATATCTGCACAAGGTTTCTTTGCTACTCTGACATTTTATTAATTTCCTTCAACACAGTGCCAAATGTCAGAGCTCACCACCAATATGGATATCTCATTCTGTAGGCACAGTATACCCCTGAAATCTTTGCTGAAGTATACAGTAATAAACCAAACAAACAAGCCAAGAAAAAGAATCTTGTAATGGATTCTAACAACTAAGGGATTATCCTGTCAGGACAGCGTTTAGTCGAGGAACAATTCGACACAAGAGCAATAAATTTATGGAGAGTAACTCTGTAGCATAGTCAGGGTCCTGTCATCCATGTTCACTGGCTTTGTAATGCACTGACTCTTCCATCATCTTCAGCTGTGGTCCATCTAGAAACAGCCCTTTCTTGGTCTTTCCACCACTGGACCACAGCTGAAGCAAAAATTAGAGTTTTCAGGATCTACCACTTTCCAAATCATCCTTTTTGTTATTGTTGAGGAATACATCTACAACAGGTAGCTCGGCAGCATCGGAGTACCAGATCCTGCACCGTCAACAAACAAGACATCTGAGACTGCTGTGGGAAATCCGGTCTGACCGCGTGAGTGGTGTGTGTGGGGAGATAAAGGGGGACACATCGGGTCACTGGGTCCGCTGCTGCGAAGGGGCTTCGGTGTCAGCAGTGGCAGCTCTGACATTGGGAATTGGCTGCCAGGGAGTCTCATAAATAGTCACACTGGGAAGTTTCCGTAACATTTGTGTTTTCACTAAAGTCAGTTATAAAATTTCGGTTCTTTTGTACATAGAATCGGGCTAAAACAGAGGACCGGTTAAAAAAACCAAACCAAACCAAACCAAAACAAAAAACCACAAAAAACCCCACAAAACTACCCCGCCTTAGATTTGTTACATCCGAAGCAGCCCCTCACTCGCGCTCAAGCTCTACTGAACACCTAGGAGAGGGAGTGGAGGTGCTTCCGCTTCCGGCGGCCGCGCTGCGCGGCCGTGTTGGGCGGGAGGCCCTGGGAGATGCGGTCGCCGGCGCTGCTTCGGCTCCTGGTGGGGCCGCTGCTGGTGTTACTGGTGCTGCTGGAGGCCGCCCGGTGCGGGGAGGCTGCGGCCCCAGGCTCCCGGGACGCCGCCACCGCTTCCCCGCGCCCAACGGAGGCGGCCGGCGGGGCTTCCACGCGGAGCAGCAGCAACAGCAGCAGCAGCAGTAGCCGCCTGGCCGAGGTGTCGGCGCCGCCCGAGCAGGGCCAGCCCATGACCCAGCGCGCCCTCTCCGTGCTGGTGCTGGCCAGCGCCGCCCTCATCGTCTACTTCGTGATCCGGACCGTGCGGTGAGGGCTGGGAGCGGGTGTGTGAGCCCTGGGTGCGCAGCTGCGCGGCCGGGTCTGCGGAGCATGTCGACCCCGCGCCTCCTTGTGGGGCCGGCGAGTGGCGCCCGACTGCTCTGGGAAGCTCCCGGTGCAGTCTCCCCGGTGTGGGTAGCTCGGTCTGCTCCGCTCGCGTCACAGAGAATCGCGCATCAGTGTTGGGCCTTTCCCGACTCCCTCCTGTGCCCTCCCGGTGGACTTGTCGCTGCTGGCATCCGTCAGCCCATCTAAATTTATTTTGTATGTTCTTAGAGTGATTTTTGATAAGTTTGCAAACTTCTGTATCGCTAAACTACCAAAGCTGTCCTCCCCGACTTTGTCAGTAAACATCTTTCTTCTATGCTTTCTTTCACAGTTAAATTAACCTATTTTGTGTCTTTTAGAGAAAAGGGCACTTAGGAAGCTTGCTACCACTTACCTGTCTTTCTGTTTCTCACGTATCTCAATGTGCTTTTGCAGTTAAGTACATTGTTTGTCCCTGTATTTTTTTGTCCTGGTATTTTTACTTCTCTCTCTCATGCTTTAATAACTTGAATTCTTCAGCGCAAGGCCCAAATGTATGATTATGCATAAAGCACCTCAGTTATGGACCCAGTTCTCCATGTACTTTTCATTACATTTAGATATACCTATTGTGTCTAATATCTGCATCATTTAGTTTAGAAAGGCAGTTGAAGGACTGTTCTTTGTGTATCATGTACTAAGATACAAAGTCCAAGTAAACTAGGATATTTTGATTGTTTCATACTTATTGCAAATCACTCTTGAGAAGCCTTGAGGGCACTTTTCAGTGTTAATGTGTCTTGTAATACCAGCCTGTTGGATTTGGAGATGTGAGTAGTACTGTGGAAAGGCCAAATAGATAAATAAAAGTCTGTCAGTCCAGGAGCTGGAGAGGAAAATTTTCATCTATTGCCATTATTATCTGGATGAGTGGTAATTACTTGATATTCTGGTTTTGGCAGTATACCTGTTTTGCTATTCTGCATTTGCAGCTGGAGTGCTGTCTTCTAGGTGCTTCTGTAAACTGGAAACTTTACACCTCACATTATTCTGTAATTCCATCTTGCTTCTGAATTTTGGAATAGGTAAAGTGTATGTTTTTGAATTTGAACCTGTAGCTGAAATGTTCTTGCAGTGGTTATATAAGAAATACAAGGATTAAGTGCAAATGACCCATTTTTTGAATAGGTTTCCTTGGTATGAAGGCATATCTTGTTGTAAGATGTAAAAACTTTTTTGCAAACTTTCTACTTTATTGCTTGCCCAGTGGATTAAGGGAAGAAAGTGAGTGTAGTGTTTCTGGATTTTAGTAAGGCTTTTGGTGCTGTTCTTCACAGTACCCTTCTGGACAAGCTCTGTAGCTGTGGGGTGAGCAAATTTGTGGTGCACTAGTAGAAGAGACAGCTAAATGTCAGGGCTCATAGCGTTGTAGTAAGGAGGGGTGCATCAGGCTGGTGCCCAGTCACCTGCTCCTCAGGTCTCAGTTCTAGGGCCAGTTTTGCTCAATACTCTTATCTAGAGACAGGAGTTGGATGGCCATTAGCAACTTCGCTGATGACACGAAACTGGGAGGCGCAGTTGCATCTCTCAAGGTGCAAGAGGCCTTGCACAGGAATCTAGATAGATTGGCCATTGGGCAATCACCAGTGGAAGGACATATAACGAGAACAAATGCTGGGCTCTGCAGCTGGAACAGGATACTAGTTTTACTTGGGAGAGAAGCAACTGTAGAGCGGCCATGCAGAAAGGGATCTCAGGGTGCTGGTTAACAGCAAGCTCAGTATGAGCCAACATGTGCCCTGGCAGCCAGGAGGGCAACTTCACCCTTGGGTGCATCTCACACAGCACAGCCAAACAGTCAAGAGAGGAGATTGTCCAACTTTATTCAGCATTGTCACTTCTTGTGAGTAACTGTGTACAGTAAGAAGCATACTAAGACGTGAATACAACCAGACTGGAGAACCAAGCTGATGAATGAGCTTGAAGGCCTGTCCTCTGAGGAGCAGCTGAGAGATGAGGCCTGAGGGGTGACCTCATTGCTCCCTGAGGTGCCATTGGTCCTTGAGGAAGGAGATGCATATCCCTTCTTGCTGAGATCCTAGCTATAGGATGCATGGGAATGATTCAAAGTTGCACCAAGAGAAGTATAAATTGGACATTAGGAAGCATTTTTTACAGGTAGTGTGGTCAATGGCTGGAGCAGGCTTCTTAGAAAGGGGATCAGTGTTTAAGAGGTATTTGGACAATACCCATGCTTTAAATTTTGGATTGATCAGGCAGTTGACATGATAGTAGTTGTAGGTCCCTTCCAATTGAGCGGTTGTCAGTCACAGAGTAAAAGATCTTAAATTATTTTTGTTAACACTCAGGACACTGCTTTAGAGTCATGGCTATGATCATACATGCTTGTTGAGTAAGCATCTCCACTATTCCTACAGCTGTAGTTTTAAAACTACTTACACAGAGAAGGGTTTGAGTTGCAAGTGATTAGTGTTTTTTCAACAGGATTTGCTTGAATCTAAAATCTGTGCCAGCTTTGTGATAAGTTTTATTTGCATTTTCTACAACCTAGACATTTGCCATGATTGTCCTAGGTTACTCCCAAATCACAGTAGCCACTTACTTTCCATTTTAATCCATTAAGGAAAAAAGGTAAAATGTAGGGAAAAAGGTAAAATGTAGAGTGAAATTGACAGAAATATTGACTGTTTGAGTAGCATGTACTACCTCTTCTTAATTTTTTTTTTTTTGGTGTGTGTGTGTGTGTTTAAAATAGATTCTTATCTGCTAGGCTATTCACAATGCTTGTCGTAGTCCCAATTGCTTAACTTCTACTGTAGTGAAAACCAAAAGGTACAATATGTAAGAAACAACCCTATTTTCATCATACTGTCATCTTAAAAGTTTTAGAATTTTATTCTACTTGGTGCTTTGAAGTAGAACTTCTTTAGAACTTCTTTCTATGTTGAGGAATAAAAACCAGATTAAATAAATGAAGAACATGGAAAAGACTTTGTCTCGAACTGAAAAGTGAAATTTTTGGTTTTGGTAGTAGCCTTAGCTTTAAATGAAAAATCTGGGTATTTTGTTCTGGTCTGAAGCACTCAAATGCCTGCGATAACAGTTGCTGCATTTTCACGTAATAATTGAGAGTCGAGGAAATGGCCATGTTAATTATTTCTTATAACATTAGAAATTTGAGAACTTTGAAGAATGGTATGTACTTTATCTCCTTCCCATTCTTACAAGGTTACATTTACTTCTCAGTTCCAAAAGGAGAAACATTTTATACATTGGAGTGTAGTGAAAAGATAAACCAAGATTGAATTCTGTTGTGTGTTCTTTCAAGAAGGGTATTTAAACAAGTTGTGTAAGTGCACTAGAGTTTCAGGGCAGGATTTGAAGCTGAGAATCTCGGTATTGTATTTGATATCTCTTACAAAAAGGTTAAAATGGTGCCTAAACGTGGGACAGAGAAGTCACTATGCACAGTATACAATAGTATAGTATAATGTGTTGTATGTAATATGATAGCAATACTATAATATTGTAATATTAGTAAATTTATTTTATAATAGCACAGAAATGCTCTGTGTTGAAGTTCCTGAATGTTGTAAACATGTTTTGTAGGCACCTAGCTTGGGTTGTAAATTCTGGAATTTCTAAATGAAAGACCTGTTACCACCTTTGCTTTTAGCACTAAGTACCTAGACACAAATTCTTTGATTTTTTTAAAGTCCTATAGCTTTCATATATTTGTTAGCCCGTTACTGAAGGTGACTCTGTCAACATTCTGTAAACAGATGTCTTTGCACAGTGTTTGGTGAGTGGCTACTGGTCTGAGTTCCGGAACTTGAGCAAGGCTTGTTCCATGGGTGAAAGAGTAGTTTAGGAAAGCCAAAGAAATGGTTCATTGTGTGGCTGATGCACATAGGACCCAAGCCCATGCAGAAAGCTGTGGAGATTGAAAAAAGCAGGTGCAGACAGACTGCTTGTCTGTGATAAGCACT
Source organism: Passer montanus (assembly GCF_014805655.1). Classification (NCBI taxonomy): domain Eukaryota; kingdom Metazoa; phylum Chordata; class Aves; order Passeriformes; family Passeridae; genus Passer; species Passer montanus. The sequence goes on along the minus strand of NW_024363605.1, from coordinate 71,513 downwards.
GTGCCTTAATCCTGAAACATGAATTACTGACTCTTCCTTCTGTGCTTTGTGAAGCAGACAAGACATTGACTCTACAAGATCTGTCTTATTCTGAAGTGTAATTATAGGTGATTTTTTGATATCTATAAAAGACTTCACAAATTATAATAAAAATCTCTAGTGTCAGCCATAACTTATGTTACAAGTTACAGCTTTGCTATAGCTGTGTTTTGTTTCTACCTGATTTGATCTGCTATTCTTTACAGATATGTAAGACACATAGAGAATATGTAGCAAGGCAATTTTTTCTCAGTAGAAGTATGCTTTTGCATATATTTTTATTTGGCTCTTATATTTAGATGCTAAGTGCCATTTTGTATTCACTACATTAATCCTGTACAAAACTACAGATGACACTCTTAGTGGCCTTAATAATTTCATGCAAACTGTTGACACTTAGAATTGTCAGACCTCTGAATTTCATAGAGCTAAGCATGTACATTTACCATTTTACCATAGATTTTAGAAAACTTACACTAAGTATCAATATAGCAGTATTTTACATTATTGGATCAGAAGGTAGCAAAAGATTTACATTACTTGAATGTTTTAAAATACTTTTCAGGCTCAGAAGGCAAAATAGAAAAACCCGAAGATACGGAGTTCTGGATACGAACATAGAAAACATGGAGTTGACTCCATTAGAACAAGATGATGATGATGATGATACAACACTATTTGATGCCAGCCATCCTCGAAGGTTTGTATTTAGAACCTGAATGTACTTCTAGCTATAGAAGTGAAGGAGTGTGGGTGATAAGCAGTTTCTCTGAGAAAGCTCACTACTGTGTTTCATATGCATAGTTGGAGAAGGGATGTCAAGATCACTTGAATTTTAAATGGGCAAGAATTTAGTGGTCAAGAAGATAAACACCATTTGTCTTCAACATGTGAGTTCCAGAGAAATGAAGAGGAAGGTAGGATATTTTTGTTACAAATACAGTATCATTGAAGCTTGTTGTTAAGTCAACAACTAGCTGTTACCTTTCTCTTCTCTTTTTTTTTTTGTAATTTGGAGGCTCCTCAGTTATTTCTTGGATTCTCACCTATGAGTTCTGCTTCAAGCAGCTTTGCTTCATTTGGCTTTCTTATGGCTAAAGTAGTCTGCAGTTAGTTGCTGATCATCCTGCACCAGGTTTTACATTTGGTACTGCTGGACTGATTCATATTAAGCTGTTCTCAGAAACTTTGTAGATACAGAAAAATTTTGTTGTATTTTGTTTGAACTTCCAAAACCAAATTTTGTTTGAACTTTTGTTCTGTTTTCTCAGTGTCCTTAAAAATGATAAATTCGAATTTAAATTTATGCAATTCACACTTAAATTTTTTCCTTATTGAGTAATGCTGTCACATTGCATGTGTGAAGATACAATAAAAATAATTGATGGGATTATCACAGTAATAGTTCATAGTAACGTCTATTTGACTACTGTAAAGTATCAGAAGAGATCTGATTAATTCTTCCAGTCACAGCAAGTAATTGATTCACACTGCTTAATGTGAAATCGGATTCAATCTCAAGCAAAACAGTTTGATAAATGCAATACATGATGTCTTGAATTAAAAGTATTGGATTGGTAAGTCAGGTGTTATGCATTTTATCAGGAGGAACTTTGGATGCAGTTCTGGCACTTGAAGAGAAATGTTCAGTCTGCTTTAACTTTGTTTCCTTAATGGAAATCTTGCTGATTTAATTTTTTTTCATAAGTAGAAGCCTCTCTTGATTTTTTTTCTCCCCCACACAATAGATTAAAATAGCTAGAGTATCTCAACTTAGCATTCCTCTGCATTTTAGAATTATGTGGCATTTACCATTACCCTGTGTTACTAGTCTTGTTCCAGTATATATATATAATACACACAACATATGTAAAATGTAATAGGTAATTGTCACATTATATCCAGGAATTCCCTCAACATCTTCCTTAAATATTTTAGCTTCTGTTGTAATTCAGCATACTTGTTTATGTTGAGGTATGTGATGAGAAGTTAACATGATACTCTTATAAATGCTTATTTACAAAGTATCGACTATGTTTTCAGTAGGAAGTAAAATGATAATATAGGTAGTCTTCATTAACAAACAGTATTACAGAATTATAACTTTCAGAGAGCCTATTTCTGATTTTTCTGCCTTCCTGTTTCCTAAACACTTCATTTTGAAGGAGAAGAAAAATTTGTTGAAGTATTTCATAGTAGAAGTATCTAAACTGTTGTTTCAATAGTGCTCTGAAAGTATGTGCTTAAATTATTGAAGTTCTTGTTTTCCTGAGTTCCCAGTATCAAAACAAGGACTTCAGTTAGATTTAGTGAAGATGGTGAATTTTCTCTGGTTTTGTATATTGATATTTTCCTGTGTTCTGTTTTATGGGAAGAAGCTTTTAAAATTTTCATACTTTTTGTATGAAATGATGAAAGGATGAAAGCAATGCTGAACAATGTGAATTTACTCCATAAATCTCCATAAGAGCAGCTTGATAAATGGTGTTCAAACTATGCAAAGCTACATTGTTGCTGGGAGGATAGTTTGAAAACTAGAGTACTTTTTTGTAATCTCGATTGGGAATGTACTTTTAACAGTTAATTTATTACCCCTTGTTTCAGCTTGTTTGCATCTGCACTGAAACTTAGTAATCCGTATTCACATTACTGCTTAAGCACAATGACTAAAGGGAATACAAAATGTTTAAGTAAGCAAAGACAACTTGATGCTGAGCACAACATCATGAAAATGATACTTGCATATTCTTGGGATATGTCATTACACTTTGTTCTGACATTTATAGTAATTCAGAGGTATGGTTAATTGGGTTTTTTTAAGGTAGCTGAAATATATAGCCAGGCCTGGAACCTGGGAACAAGAAAGAGAGGCTTTTAGTAAACAAAACTTATTTGAGTTTAGTGCTTTGTTAAATAAAGAACAGTGCAGTTTTACTTAACTTAGACTTAACAGTTGAGCTTATTTAGTGCTTAAGTTCCTTTCCCTTGCAACTCATAATGGAAGGCACTAAAAAACAATACAGTAACAGGAAATTCTTTTCTCCATGTTCATTTACAGTTGTTATTGACATCAAAGTAGTCAAGTTTTGGTATATATATAAAAAAGTATTGTTTTATATATAAAAATATGTCTTCTTTCCTAATTTCTTTGTGACCTGTTAAAAGACTGTAGTGGCACCCAGTCTGCTTTCATTTTTCTTGCTTGAAAATATCAAGCTTTTTTAAGGTGATACTCTACAAAATAGTGTGCCTATATTAGAAATCCCTGTAGGCTTATTTTGGGTTATCTGTTAATTGTGTTAGACTATTTGCAGGACTAGACAGAGAATCTGGCTTCTCTCCTACAAATCACCATAGTAGTGTTAGTATACTGGTGTCCAGATACATTACTGCTTTCAAGGGTTGCTGTTTTCTTTCAGAGCTGTATGAAAAAAGGTCCCTGGTGCCCTCAGCTGTAACATACACACAGTTTAAGTGTACTTCCACTGTGATCATCATACATGTAACTAGTCTCTGTGCTGCTGCTGACTGGGACAGTTTACCAAAACAGTAGGTTTTAGCCATTTAGCTCAACAGCTTACTATTAAATGCCCAAGTGTGAAATTCTAGCCTTTGTTCTATTGCAATACCACTTTACATACATGCTGACTGAGGGACAGTACACTATTTCTTGTTTTTCAAAATTATATCACACTACAATCCTCATTGAATTTACAATCCTCATTGAATGACTTCACACAGAAACTACTTGCTCAGTGCTGCAAGGCATAAGGACAGGAATTTATTCTTTTTTTTTTTCTAATATTCCATAACTGGAATGCTACCAGGACGTGCCAGAGTTTCACTAGGAACTCATGAGCCTTGAAGTTTCAAAATATATTTATCATGGTAAATCCCTCTTTATTTTTGTAAATGAGATTTCTCTCTATTTGGAAAGGTTAAATGAATTCATTACTTCACAGTAATATGGTAACTATGAGGTTTTTTCAGTCAAATTTAATAATAAAATGTCACATCTCTCTGGGTTCTTTCATAGTGTGTCATTTTTAAATACGTAGGCTAAATTTGCCTTGAAACAGGGCATTTCAGATTAATGCATCTGTTTCTTCTATTGTAGAGAAGTACGTGCCTTTCAATGAAAGAACTTAATCTTAGAACCAGAGAAGAAGACTGCTTCATGGGAGAAATAAGAAGCAAGAGGATATGCAAGTGGGGGGAAACTAATTTAATTTGTGTATTTTATGGCATCCTTTTGCATCTTGCAATAAGTAATTATCAATTTGTTGTATCTTTTTGTATATAGAGATTCTCATTGTATAACCTATGGGGAGAGAATACTAACTGTGATAACATAAAAACCTATTTAAAAGGGAGATTACTTGTAAAACAGGGTATTTTTTGCTTGTTACAAGTCTTGTATGCCATTACAAGTGTGGTATACACTTTTTTTCTACAGTAACCTGGAATGTTAATTTTTTCTTCTGATATTAAATTGTAAGTAAATAAAGCCACTGTGGACTTCTCAGAATTGTTAGAACATTATTTTAATTGAGGAGATGATATATTGTTTACCAATAAAAAGCCAAACCACTGCCTTCTGTGTTGAGAATTAAAAAAGCTGAATTAACATGTTTTGTTCATGTAAACTTCAGTGAAAAAATAAAATGTGTTTACAGTGCTCCTCGCATTTAGTGTGATGCTCCAACACTGTATGTTTTAAGGATACTTGGGATATTAATATAATTATGTAAAACATGCTATTGCAACATCTTCTTGCTGTTAAGACTCCTGATTGCAACTGTTGAGTTAATTTTTGGTGGGGTCTGTCTTCAACTTGTGTGAGCAGATATGGCTCAGTGACTTTAGGGTGTTGCTGTGTGATGTCAGTATTCAGACCTGTAGTGAAGCAGAGATAAACCTTTAGGAAAATTCTAAATATTCTGTAACTCTAAAATGAAACACTAACATCAGAAGCAGCTGTTACTGAAATGTGTGGTAGTACTTTCATGAATGTAGTTGACATACAGCAGTTATATCTAGTTTTTGGCTAGTGCCATGAAAATTATTAGAACAATCTTTAAGACCTGGAAGATACACTTTTTTAATGTGTTGCAGTTTCCACCGTAATCTTGATAATGTAGACAAAATGTTCAAATTCTAGTTTAGAATTAATATGTACTTTTTTTGATAATTCCATATATCCCATAAGCTTTCTACAGCAGTATTGGTGGGGGTGATATGTGTCCTCAAAGTGCCTAAGTTATGGGCTATAGAGAAAGAGGAATATTTTTTCTTGATTCTTCACCGTCTTGGTGTTTGAACAAAATTGAAGTACTTTTCTTTGAGGTAATTTCTACAGTGATAGGGTGGGGAGGGAGTCTGCTGTAGATTTTCCTTACTTTTACCAGCTGATTTGTTATATTGAAACCTTCTTACTTGCACTAATAACACTTCAGATGTCAAATCAGCCTCCCAAGGTAATTTTCACCTACAGTTGCCCACGTGCCACATACAGCTGGGAAATAGATTGTATTTACAATAAATGCAAGTCTTTTTTTTGCGTCCTGTTATACATAGCTTTTTCTGCTTATGTGTAAAGATAAAACTAAACTGGAAATACAGCACTAATTCTTGGAACTGCTTAGTTGTGCAATCTGGAGACAGTAAAGAAGTAGTAAATAGTAAATAACTGGGTTGTAGACTGCAGGTGAGAGAACAGTAAATGACAGACGACAAAGTATGCTGTTTCCATATATAGAGGGGACCATCAGTGTTAAACTAAACATAATTGAAATCTTTCAGAAGTATAGACTGTTCCTGACATCCTAGAATTCAATGTAGAATCTTTCTAGGCTTTGAGCCACCCTGAATAGGTGTTATCCATGTTATGCACAGATATTTGAACTGTTCAAGCAAGTTAAAATCACTGAAAATGCAATCACTCTTTAAGCTCTTGTATATGCTGTGGGTAAACCTTGATGTTTTCCTGCAGAAAAAAACCAAAATGGAACAGATTATTTATGTTTCCAAGCAAATTTTTATGGTGGAAAAACCCCCCAGCCATACTGGATTTTACCAGTATTACTGAACACTTGGCTTGTCTGGTCCCTGCTGCTGAACCAAATAGTGGCACCTGTGGTCTTTTCTCCCTAGAGATGCTATTTAGCTACCGGTGGGTTGCAGCTGGGCACATGAGGACAAGCCCAGGCATGCCCAAGCTCCAGTGCTTATAGGCTGGAGTTTGTTGGTAGAAGAGGGTCACTCCTCAGGCCTCCCTGTGCTGGAGAAACCTTTTAAGGTGATGGTGAAGAAGGAGTCAGTCCTGATGGAGGGTTTAATCCAGAGTTTTTATTCTGGGCCACATGGCCTCTGAATGCAATAACAGCTCCACCAGAACTCCCCCAGCACATGGTGTCCTGTCCTTTTACCCAGGGATGAGGGGGAGGGGAGGGAACACAGGGGCCACCAACCAGGTAAGGGGGGAGGGCATCTTAGGTGAGAGGGACAACCTGGATGGGCCAATGGCCCCCCAGGGGGTGGAGAGCATTCTTTGAGCCTGCCAATCACTTGATGCTCCCCTGGAATTTCTGGGTTGATTGAGAGTGGTGGAGGGGAGACAGCGGGAGTCAGGGTGGGGGAGAGGATAGGTGATTGACACCTGGGGAAAGAATCTTCAGGGGAGGGACCAGTGAAACTGAGGCACACCATGATAACACACTGCAACATTGCAACAAATTTTCTCAAAAATTTTTATAGGCTTCTTTCATCCATGCCTCCAAAATCATGATGCTCTATTTACAGGAAAACCATCTGTGAAGCAATCATATGACTAGTAATAAGTTTTGGAACAGATTTGGTTTCTGATATGTCCAATACCATATGGTTGATGGAGCAAGCTTCCTTGGCCTTATTCAGCTTGTATCTAAGTAGCTGAATTGGTTTTCATTGCATTTGCAGACACTAGTTAGAAAATAATCATGGTTTTGTATATCTTGGTCTTAACTGTTGGAAATTGCAGCTGTGAGTTACATACAGCGCCTGTTGATAGTTGCAACACCATCAGTACCATTTCCAACTGCTTGTGAAAAGCTGTTCGTAGAGCTGTTCTAACATACTTTCAAAAATTTGGGAAAGAATATGCCACCACACAACTGACCCATGCATAAAGAGAAATGAAGTTTATTTCAAGCTTATTTATCACTTTAAAAAAATGAAGACAAGTAATTATGAAATGTGCAACTGAGTAGCTGTGTATGGAAAATTTTATCCCCATTTGAACTAAAATATTAATAGGCCAGTAAAGAATGTGAGCTGATCTGCTGCTGTCCTTGAAGACAGGAGACAGCCCAAGTTTAATGAGAAATAAACTGGGAGAAAGGCTAGATTTCTTCTATAACTTGAATTTCTGAAGACAGAAAATGGAATGCGGAGAAGAATCTTGGAAGATTTAAAAAAGAATAATGTTTTACAAGTTTTACAGTATTAAGGCTATCACAGCATATCTATTACTGTTAAGGCTATTACTGTATGCTAAGGCTTTGTGACTGTTTTCCTTCAGTATTTTAATTTGAGGCACAGCTTGTACAAGAATATGTAGTTCCTGATCAAGTCTGAATACATTAGTTCAGTCCATTGATAGGATAATGGAGCAGACATCCTGTGATATCATTAATGGGTCCAAGCACGAAAAATCCATGTGACTGAAGAGTCAGAAAGCAGTTTTATTTTCTGCGTTGACCAGTAAGAGCCAGGAACAATCTTTTTATACATAAGCCAACTGAAAAACTTTAGTCTCAAAAGATCCAGTATGAGTGGACTGCTTCATAGTTTCTGAATAGACTTCTCTTTGCTGAGTGGGAGATGATGATGTCTCTGCTGACCAGTGAAAGGGCAGATGGGATTGGAAAGAGGTTGCATCCAGTGGAATTCAGGTTGGATGTATGGCGTAGTCTGAGTTCAAAAGTTATGCCAGAGTTCCTTTTGATACCTATTTGTATCAGTCTAGGTAATGGGCACTTTGTTCATCAATTTTCTCTCCTAAGCTTCATCCAGTTTAATAGAAACAAACATTCATTCTTATTAGCTTCAGAAAACTTGATCCATAAAGACAGATTCTCAGCCAAGCATTTAATTGTTCATGTTTTAAAGAAAAGTTAGGTTCAGTTCAACAGCTGATTGGATCATTAATTGCATAAAGAAGTACTCATTTTTAAGAAACAAATTCTTTATTATTTGACAGCTTTTTCTTACAAAAAGAAGATAAATCCAGCCAAAAGCCTGTTGGTAAGGTAATGGCATTTATGAGGAATCTTAAAGAAACTTCTTCAAAATATTACATTATTGAAAGGTCTATATCCCACATTTTGAACCCTGGGAGATTTCACAGGCAATATGTTTGGGCTGATATTACTCCTTTTATCTGCCTTGGGCATTGTCCAAAAAGAGATGTGTGACTGTGGATTTCTATTCAGACCAAATACAGTAATTTTTATTCTGTGCTCTGATAGAGTCCAAAGGCTTCTCATCTTCCTAAACAGAAAACACTTTATCTTTTACAAAGATAAAGTTTTACAGATTAAATCTGCTGAATCAAAGCAGACATGTATACCTCAGCATTTTTGTGATGTTTCTGAAAGTTAGCAGTACACTTGCAGTAAGAAGATTGCTCAGACAGGTGGTAAAATTTAATTCAAAGTTTCACTGTCTATTCTGTCAGATCTTTAATTTTGCCTTTCCTGATATGAAAGCTAAATCTTGTTTCTAGTAATTGTAAGCCTATTGCACTGAAGCTACAGTGAGTAGTAAAAAGAGCTTTGTTCTGTTGCAGATCTGACCTTTCTTTCAAGATCATTATACTGCCTCTCCATCTTGTCTGAACAAGACACCCTCAATTTCTTTCCTCTTGTATTGGTTTTGCATTGGTTTTTGGTAGGACGGGGTCTACAGGGGTGGCTCCTGTGAGAAGCTGCTAGAAGCTTCCATCATGTTCAACAGAGCCAATCCCTGGAGTCTACAAAGATAAACATGCTGCTGGCCAAGCCTGGGCCAGTTAGAAATCGTGGTAATGCCTCTGTGATAACACTTCTAAGAAGAAAGATGCGCAACAAGTTGTTGCACAGTTTCAATTCCAGCCAGAGGCGAGCAAGGTGAGAACATGTGAGAGGAACAACAATGCAGACCATAAGGTCAGTGGAGAAGGAGATGGAGGGGGTGCACCAGGTGCTGGAGCTGAGATTCATCTGCAGGCTGTGGTGAAGACCATGGCAAAGCAGCTGTGTCCCTGCAGGTCCATGGGGATGCAGAGATCCACCTGCAGCTCATGGAAGAGCCCTCACCAAAGCAGGTGGATGTCTGAGAGGAAGCTGTGATCCTGTGGGAGATCTATGGAGAGTGGGATCCTGTTCCTGCACTGGAGCAGCCTGTCCTTGAGGGACTTCACCCCATGGAAGAGTGACCCATGCTGCAGAAGTCTGGGGAGGACAGCTGCCTTTGGGATGGACTCACATCGCAACAGTTTGCAGGGAGCTGTTGCTTATGAGATGGACCTGTGTCAGAGATGTTCATGGAGAACTGTCTCCTATGGGAGAGACCCCATGATGCATTGTCGCCCTGATATTTTAAGATTTTCTAAGCCTTCTGATGTTTGCATTTTTGTACAAACTTTCTCACACACTTTCTGTAAACAACTTACTGTTTTGCATTCTTTTATGGAGGAGGAGAAACTTGATGGACTGTTGGTTTGTCCAGTGTCCTTGGAGAGGTGGCACTTTCACCCTCCAATCCACTGTCACCTTTGGAAATCTATAAATGTTGGAGTCAGAAAATAAACTTGCCTTTTTCCTGCCTTGAGAGCAACAGCATGTCTGCATCGTGTTGTCTCGTGTCCTATAGTGACATGTGGTGATCGCCGACGTGTACTGCAGCATAGGCTGGAGGCACAGAGTTCGGGATGTCGAGTGAGATCGTGTTGTTTACCCCCCCCCCCCCCCCCCCCCCCGTTTGGCGCTTTGTTGCTCTTGTGATAGCGGCACCCCTATGGGTCTCATGACGGAGTCTGTGGTTTTGGACCTCTGGAGACATTTCCTGGAGTGAAACCAGGTCTCCGTTTCCTGGAGTGATTTTGAAAGATTATTTTTGTGGGCCAAACAGCAGGAGTTCTTTTCCGACCCTGGGGAGGCCCTCTCCGGGGAGACGTGGTCTCTCGTGGGGCGCCGTCTCATGGTCGACGCGTTTGATGATCGTTCTACTGGCGTGAAATTGATGCTGGTGCAGTGGCAGATGTTAAATGTGGTTTGGGGCGCGTCTGGATTTTGTAGCTCTCGGAGGTCCCTGAGGAACTTTTCCGTCTTGATTGGGGACGAAGGGCAATTTGAATTTCTCCGCGACACAGAGGCTTCCCCCGCCCCCCAGGAAGGGGAGCTGGAAGATGGCTCCGCCTCCGAGCGAGATGGTTGGTCCCCCGGGAAGGATCGGGCTCCCAGTCCGCTGGTCCCGGGTGACCAGCCGGAGGGCTGAGTCCCGCAGGCTCCTGGGGGCCCCGGGGAGTCGGGTTGGCCGGGCCGACCCGCCCCGAGCCGCGGAGGCGGCGGAGCCGGGGAGTAGCCGCCCTCCCCTTGTGCCTTCCTGGCACTCGAGGGCGATGGGGAGCCCCTGGATCAGCGTCCGTTTTTGACTGAGCCTGGCTCGGTCACAATGCTCTGTCCGCACTGCGGTAATTCCACAACATATCCCCTGGAGGCGGCGAGAGCAGGGTCGGCCGCTCCAGATTCGGATCCGTCTCCCCGAGGGGCAGTTTCTCCTGTTTCTGAGCCTGCGCAGCCCGCCGGCCATGCGCAGGCGGTGGAAGCCGCCGGAGGCGGGGTGTTGGTCGGTGGTGCATGGTGGGCGGGCTGCCCGCCTCGCTTTGTTCAGCGGTGGCAGGGTCGGCTGCGGCCGCCCATGATCTGGGGCAGGTGCTGATAGGGGCTGTGCCAACCTCCCTTGTGTCGTCCCTCTGTGGCGTGGATCCGTGCGCTACGTCTCTCTCTGCGTCCCGTCCCGCTCCTGCGCCGGGGGAGGGTGGTTCCGCGTCGGGTTCGCCGTCCGTGCCGGTGCCTGCGTCCACCGCGGCGCCGTCTGCCAGTGCTGTGGCGGACGGCACTGCCGGGCGGCCGGCTGATTCGGCGCCGCAGCCCCCGCCTTCCGCGGGGGCCGCGGTGCGGCAGGGCGCTGGGGTGCTCATCTTTAGCGCGACTGCTGACGCGGCCGGCGGGAGACCGGTGTTTTCCCGGGGCCGCAGATCCTCCCTGCCGGGTGTGTGGACTCTTCCCCCGTGCCAGGTGACCGTGCGATCGAAGGACCCCAGGCGATTCTGGAGGGAAGTCGGAGCTACGGCCGATGAGGTGCGCGAGCCTGCCTCCTCGCAGCGTCTGCGGGATCGCGGAGGAGGCTCCTCTGGCTCTGCTGGTACTGTGGGGGATGCGGCGTCGAGTGCTGTCGCACCGCCTCGCAGTCAGGCAGCTGCTGTTGTTCCCGTGGGGCCCACGGAACGGGTCATGGCAGGTGCTGCAGCCTCGCCAGGGGGCCCCCAGGCTTTTCCTGTGATCAGGGGTCTTGCTCATAACACCTATGAACCTCTGTCATTTAAGACACGGATAAAACTCTATGAGATGTGAAATACAAAGCTGTGTTTTGTGTCAGGTACATACAGGCAACGTGTGTACTGTGATTGTGATATGTGTGGAAACTTTATAGTCCTTGCAATTAAAAGGTGATCTGGAATCTGGACCTCACCAGCTGGGAGACTTCTTTCGGAAGCTAGACCCCATCATCTGGGGATACTCCTATCTGGAATACATCCTGAGAAAACTAAATCACAATAGTGACGTAAAAATTTGGAATAGAAACTGCTGAGAAAGCTTATGAGTACCCCTATAAATATCTGTAAGCCTCAACTATTGGTGTGCAGTTGGAGGGAAAACTTCCCCCACCGTACCCAGCGCTGTATTGCTCATACTTTACCATATTAATTAATAAATTGATTGAGACTTCTTTTTTCTTTCGGAAGCCGGACCACCACCATCTGGGAATATTCCTTTCTGGGACATATCCTGAGAAAAACTAAATCACAATAGTGTATAGAATTGTGACGTAAAAATTTGGAATAGAAACTGCTGAGAAAGCTTATGAGTACCCCTATAAATATCTGTAAGCCTCAACTATTGGTGTGCAGTTGGAGGGAAAACTTCCCCCACCGTACCCAGCGCTGTATTGCTCATACTTTACCATATTAATTAATAAATTGATTGCTTCTTGAATATTGGCCTAGTCAAGCTTCCCATTTATAACAGACAGTTGCTCGACATGGTGTGGGGTCTACTGAAGTTATGCAAATGCTTCACATGATTTCTCCTGAGGTGCATACACCTGCCGATGTCCATGAAGTGGCGTGTGCTCTTTTTGACCCTGTGCATTTTGGCGTTTTTGAGACCAAGTGGGCTCACTTGGCAGCCACCGCGGCACACCACAATGCTACGCTGGGGCCGCAGGATCCCAGGAGTGTGGCTGGCATTGACATGCTGATGGGCACAGGCAATTATACTGATCCTCAGAGACAAGCTGGCTTCCCTCCCCGCGTGCTTGAGCAGTGTCAAGCACTAGGCATGTCAGCAGTGGTTCGGACTGTGGAAATGGCTGCTCCAAGGCAGCCGTTTGCAACCATTGTCCAGAGGGCTGATGAGCCTTGCATGACATTTGTGGGAAGGATGACTGCCTCGGTGGAGAGGCAACTGACAAATCCTTTGACAAGGGGGGCTGTGATTGCGGACCTAGCGAGAAGTAACTCTGATGCAGATTGTAAGAGAGTCATAGAGGCTCTTCCTGGTGAGCCTACTGCCTCGCAAATGACAGAGGCCTGTTTGGTCGTAGGCCCCCTGTTCAGAAGATGGCTGCCAGGGCTACTGCTGTACAGCCGGTCTGGGCGGTGCCACAGGGCTGGCAGCGACTGCAGGGGAATGCTCAGCCGGCAAGAAGCAGGAAGAAAGCACAGAAGGCAAAAATTCCCATTATTCTGTGTGGTCGGTGTGGAAGGCCAAACCATATGACAAATGTGTGCAAGGCAACAGTTCATGCTAATGGCCAAGTATTGCCAGGCTCAGGAAACGGGAAGCAAAGTGCAAAGGGGAGACGCACTCAGACACAAGCTTCTCTCCAGACCCCAGAGCCGATGGAGGTTTGCTCAGCCAGCTGGCAGCCAGCACCCATGCCTCAGCAGGTGTGAACGTCTGCACAGCAGCAACAGTTGTTTTAGAATCTTGTCAAGTACACAAGGTTCCCCTGGATGCCTTTGGTCCCTTGGGTGGGGGCATGAGTGCTCTCCTGATGGGGAGGTCTAGTGCCACCCTTCAGGGCATCATTGTGCATTTGGGGCTCATTGATGCAGACTTCATAGGGCAAATATATGCAATGGTTTCCACACCCACCCCCCTGTCACGATCCCGAAAGGGACGCGACTTGCTCAACTTGTGCCTTTTAAGTCCTCTGTTTGCAGGGCAGCTGACCAGTCGCATGGAGCTGGCGGTTTTGGATCCACTGGGCCATCTCAAGTTCACTGGACTACTGTCCTGACCAAGGAACGTCCCGAGATGATGTGTACCCTGGTGTGACGCCGTCAGAGATCCACCCTCGCGGGCTTCTTGACAGCGGTGCTGACATCACAGTTCTCTTCCTTGCTGCCTGGCCACTGGACTGGCCCCTGAATCCAGTGGAGACGCCTGTCATGGGACTGGGGGGAACAGTGCAGTGTTACATGAGCCAGTGGTCCGTGCTGGTCACAAACTCAGAGGGACAGATGACCTGGATTAGGCCTCATGTTACTTTTACTCCTGCTAACCTCTGGGGGAGGGATGTTCTGTCAGCGTGGGGGGTGCACATCGGGACGGGTTTTTGACAGGGGCCACTGCGATGAAGGGCGCAGACTGTCCTACGCCTCCTATATGGTGGCTGGTGGACAAACCTGTTTGGGAAAACCAGTGGCCCCTCCCTCAAGATAAATTGGTTGCCCTTCGAAATCTGGCGCAGGAACAGTTGGACCAGGGTCATTTGGAGCCCTCCACCAGTCCCTGGAACACTCCTGTCTTTTGCATCAAGAAGAAATCTGGGAAATGGAGGTTGTTGCAAGACCTCCGAAAGGTCAATGCCGTGATGGAAGGCATGGGAACATTGCAGGCGGGCATGCCATCGCCTACCATGGTCTCTGCAGACTGGCCGGTCCTCATTGTGGATCTGAAGGATTGTTTCTTCCCGATTCCTTTGCATCCCAATGACAGACCAAAATTTGCCTTCTCGGTACCAGCAATGAACAACGCTGAGCCTGCACAGAGATATCAATGGAGGACCCTTCCCCAGGGAATGCGCAATTCTCCAGCCATATGCCAATGGTATATGGCCCATGCGTTGTCTGGAGTTTGCAAGCAGTTTCCTGGTGCACATCTGTATCATTATATGGACAACATTTTGGTGGCTGTGTCCACCCAGGATGAGCTGCTGAGGATTCAGCCTCAGTTGCTTGATGCTTTGAATGCGCATGGACTGCAGGTGGCTCCAGAAAAGGTTCAACAGCAACCACCTTGGAAGTATTTGGGGGTCAAAATTCTGGAAGAGACAATCTGTCTCCAGGAAGTGCAATTTGTGTATTCTGTGAAGACACTGAATGATGCTCAAAAATTGGTAGGTATCATCACTTGCTTACATCTGTAGCTGGGACTAACCGATGCACTCTGTATGTCTCCTCTGTATGATTTGCTGAAAGGAGACTCTGATCTGAAGTCACGTCGCACGTTGACCCCTGAGGCACATCAGGTGCTGAAGGTGGTTCAGCAGGCTGTTTCAGCTTGCCAAGTTTATTGCATTGATCCCTCTGTTGATGTCACTGTGTTCATCACCACTCCAGATTCGCATCCCACAGGCATCATTGGCCAATGGAGTGACATATGGTCTGATTCCTTGCACATCTTGGAATGGGTTTTCCTGCCCCATCAGCTGCAGAAGACGGTGACCCCATTGTCTGAGCTTCTTGCTCGCTTGATAATCAAATGCCGGCAACGGTGTTTGCAATTGATTGGTGCGGATCCCGCAAAGATCATACTTCCGGTACAGCGGGAGGACTTTGACTGGAACTTTGTAAACAGTGTGTCCCTGCAGAGTGCTCTGGAAAACTTTTCAGGGCAGATCACTTACCATCTGCCCAGCCATAGGCTACTGCATATGGCAAAATCCACACAAATCTCTTTGCGGCCCAAAAATAGTCAGGAACCCGTGCAAGGACCCACCGTCTTCACTGATGGTTCAGGGAGGATGGGAAAGGCCATTGTTACCTGGAGGGACAGATCTGAGTGGCAGGTTGTGGAAGGTCATGAGGATGGGTCAGCCCAATTGGTTGAATTGAAGGCTGCTATCATGGCATTTGAGAAATTTGCCCAGGAACCTTTCAATTTCACAGATTCTGCCTGTGTGGCTATTATTGCACAGCGGTTGGGTCATTTGGTTTTGAAGGAGGTCAGTAACCCTGCCTTGTTTCATTTATTGAAGACCTTGTGGTGTGCCATTCAGGCTCGGTTTCATCCTTTCTACGTTCTGCATATGAGGAGTCACACCAATTTGCCAGGCTTTATAGTGGAAGGTAACGCGAGGGCTGACAAGTTGGCTAACCCAGCGTGGGTAGCACCTCAGCCTGATACACTTGCGCAGGCCAAGGCATCGCATGGGTTTTTCCACCAGAACACACATACTTTGCAGAAGCAGTTTCAGTTGATGCCAACTGAGGCTCATGACATTGTTGAGTCATGTGATGACTGCCATGCGCTGGCTCTGCCTTTACCGGCAGGGCTAAACCCCAGAGGCCTTATGGCCTTGGAGCTTTGGCAGACCGATGTCACCCCGATTGCCGAGTTTGGCTGGCTCAAGTATGTGCATGTCATGGTGGTCACGTTCTCCTCTGCAATGTGGGCTTCTGCTCACACCAGAGAAAAGGCCCGTGATGTCCTTGCCCACTGGAGGCAGGCCTTTGCCATTCTGGGCATACCTTCTGCTGTGAAAACCAACAATGGTCCTGCTTACGCATCGCAAAAGGTGCAGCAGTTCTTGCAGTTGTGCCGTGTGTCACACAAGTTTGGTATCCCTCATTCTCCGACTGATCAAGCTATTGTAGAACACGCTCATGGTACTCTGAAGCGGGTTCTTCAAAAACAAAAACAGGGAATGCAGGGTGAAACCCCGCACAGTCGGTTGGCAAAAGCATTGCACACCATCAATCATCTTACGGTGCCGCAGAACTCAAATAACCCTGTCATTTTGAATCACCATCTCTCATTGTAGGCTGCAGATGAGGCACATCAGCCTCAAGCGAAGGTTTGGGTGTGGAATTTAGTCACCAAATAGTGGGAAGATCCCTATGACCTTACCGCTTTGGGGCGCAGGTATGCTTGTGTATCCACAGATACTAGGGTACGCTGGGTACCTTGGAAGTGTGTTCACCCTGACCTGCAACCGCAGACAGAATCTGGCCAACGGGCAAAATGGAAACTGTGACCAACCTGAAAGGCATCAAGTGGGTGAATCATTGAGTGATGACTCGGATGCAGATGACAGGAGTGATCACTCCGATGATTTCTCCACAAATGGACACTGAATCTTATTCATGGTTCTTTTTTCACATTGTTCATTTTTCTTTCCTTTTTCTTTTTTTAAACTGACAAGGGTGAGATGTTGCTCTGATTTTTTAAGATTTTCTAAGTCTTCTGATGTTTGCATTTTTGTACAAACTTTCTCACACACTTTCTGTAAACAACTTACTGTTTTGCATTTTTTTTATGGAGGAGGAGAAACTTGATGGACTGTTGGTTTGTCCAGTGTCCTTGGAGAGGTGGCACTTTCACCCTCCAATCCACTGTCACCTTTGGAAATCTATAAATGCTGGAGTCAGAAAATAAACTTGCCTTTTTCCTGCCTTGAGAGCAACAGCATGTCTGCATCGTGTTGTCTCATGTCCTATAGTGACAATGCATCAGTGGGATGACTCCTCTTCCTGAGCAGCAGGAGAAGCCACAAGAGATGAACTGATCATCACCTCTATTCCATGTCTCCTTGCACCACTGGGGTTGGAGATAGAGCTAAGAAGGAGACAGGGGTGGGGCGAAGGTGCTTTTAAGGGCTTGTGTTACTTCTCATTACCCTGCTGTGATTTTTTTGTTGTTGTTTTTAGTAATAAATTCACTTAATTTAAGTGAATTAAATGTCTAAGTTGAGCCTTTTTTGGCCATGATGGTATTTGATGAGGGATCTCTCCTGATCCTTACCTCAACCCATGAACTCTTTGTTATATTTTCTCTCCTGTGTCCAGCTGCAAAGGGAAGTTATTGAGCAGCTTTCATTGGTAACTAGCATCTGGCCCAGGTCGATTCACAACACCTCCCAAGATAGTTATAATTGACAAGCCTGCTTAATATGCCTGCAAGTCCTGCATCTAAGTCATCTATGAAGACATTGAATAGCACTGGATCTGGAATGGAGCCCTGCGGAACCCCAACCCCACTAGTGACAGATCACCAGCCTCATGTCATCCTGTTCATTGTCACCCATTGTGCCCAACCCATGAGCCAGTTGCTGTGCTTGTCATGATGTGTCATTCCTCTTGCCCTTCTTGAAAATTTGGATGTCAGCCCGCTTACAGTCATCTGAGACCTTCTGTGATTCT
This sequence comes from Passer montanus, assembly GCF_014805655.1. NCBI lineage: Eukaryota > Metazoa > Chordata > Aves > Passeriformes > Passeridae > Passer > Passer montanus. The sequence goes on along the minus strand of NW_024363605.1, from coordinate 53,743 downwards.
GTGTTTCTGTGATTATAGGGTGATGGAAACACATACAAAGGTTGTGCAGCTGTCATACTTTTTATCTTGAACTGTATAAATAATTTCCCTCTTCCTCTACCCATACAAATTCTCAATTTTACCCATACATTCTCAATTTTAGCTCTCTAAATAACTTCAGTTGATTTAGAGCCTTAGATTTTGTAGCAGCTTCAGAACCATTTGATACTAGAAAGTAAATGCAGAAAATAGGGTTCTAAATTTAATATTGCTATTAATAATAGGTACCTTATTATGGGTAATTATGTACCCATAATTAATATGGGTACACATGTGCTTTATATCTGCAGGTAGGATAGACATTCTAGACCTTGTTCTGTCCAAGCTGGACATGACAGCGTTCATTTTCCCAGAGGCAATATAAGACCAGGGCTTATTTGCCTGAGCAGCTGTGGTGCTTCTGGTCCAATTTTTTATATTTTCCACTAACATACCATGAAATACCCAGATGCCAGTATGTGATATTGATTTAATTGAAGTATTTGTAGTCTTTTGGATATAAGTAGTAGGTACTCATTAAGATTTTAATTTATAATCTGGGCAACTCTAGCTGTCCCCAAGAAAAACCCTTAAACTCACGTGTGTTGGTGTAAGTTTTAAGAAAAAGAAAGCTAAAGTAGGATATATTAAAAACTTGTTAATTATAAAATATGTTATTTTTTATTTTTTTGAATGCAAACTCTGTTGTCCTCATTGCTGATACATGTCTTCAGTATCGATGAAACTGAAATATTTTCCTCATTTTTTAATACTGTACATGCTGTTCTGCCCGTTTGCATTACTAGATACCATAAATCAGAAACAAAATTATTTGTAATGTTTCAAATTTTAAATTAAAAAAAAATCATGTTAGATTCAGTTTTGTTTTCTTTCTAAATTCATAAAAGGGCAAAATTATTATTAAAAATGCAAGTTTTGGGGTTTTATCTGTGTGCTATTGCTGTAGTAACTGTTCTGTCACCTCAACTGTGGTCTCGAATGCAAAGTATAGTGAAGTAAATGTACTCAAAACCCCTTATGCCAAGGTGTGAGGCTTGCCTTGAATATGACATTCCACAGCAAAATCCTGTTGAAACATTTAGGATTGTCTTTTGTTTCTTTTCTTGCAGCAAACACAAGTTCAGTTTTGGGTAGCATATGCACCATTCTCCAGTGAGCAAAAGCAAGGGAAGGCTACTTTGAATATGTTTTATTCAGCAAAGTAAAATCTACAGCTTCTTAAAATCTTTCTCTGGTTAAATGGCAAGATGATAATAGTTTCATATTTTCAGAATTAATTTGAATATTTTATTCAGAAGCTACTTAAAGTCTAAGATTGACAATGGACTACAAGCCTTTTATGTAGAAGAAGCATTATAAACTTGGCTAGTGGTTCATAGTGAAGTTGTAACTCTTAATAGTGGAAGGAATAGAACATATGCTTTGTCCAAGTTTAGCCCTTGACCAATGACCATTTTGGGTTGTTAAATAGACTGACCTATTTTGACTATTGTTGCATGTGTCAATAATGTCCTTTGCACTTTTCAAAACTGATGACATTTAATCCTAATTCATGGCAGACTTCTCAGGAAGTGCCCATACACTAAAAGACAATATCCCCTTAAAAATTCTGTAGCAAGGTTTCCAAGTGTGTCTCTTTTCTTCCTACCTAGTAATCAGGAATCTAGTTCCTATGATGTTATTTAATCTCAGTAAGAGGTCATATGGATGAAATAGATGTGTTATAAAACTTAACTAGCATGGCAAAATAGTATCTTCCACTTCCACCATCATGAAGTTTACAGAATAAACTGACTCCAGCAAGACTTTCACAGGAGTTGTGGATATTCTCAGTTCAGTTGAAGAAAGAACAGTGATAATTTCTCCCAGGCTGAGCCTGGGAATCTTAGAAGAAAGAATTAAAACAATTATTATCACTCTTTCTGTAACCGTTGTTTATAGATAAAGTTCTCTAGAGTGTTGGTGCTATTCATAGTGCACCAATAGTGTGAGATGTTTCTACTTTGAGACCAATCAAGTAGACTCACCTTAATGAGTCTCATTATAAAAAGACCTGCTATTTTCATTAAACGCTTTACCTTCTGATCCACCTGAGGACTGGAGTCTTTCTTTCCGTTCCTGACTCAGCAGCGTCAAGCAGTGTTATTAACTGTGGAAAGAAAATGAGTTTCCCTTGCCTGTTGCAGAAATATAGGCGGTGGGTCAACATTCAGCCCATATTGCCTCAGAAGTTCTGTTACCAACAATGGCAAAAAGAAGTGTTCACAGGCTTTTCCCCTGAGAATATTTCCTAATAATGTCTGTGATATATCTAACAGATGTGTGGCAGCAGGTATCCTATTGTCATTGACAGAGCATCCATCTACTAACATTACCAGCGAAAGCCAAGTGCCCACTTTGTTGGGGTTACTGCTAAACAGTAAAATGTTTCTTCTGGAATGTGCTACCTGACACTCTATTACTAACTCTGGCTAAGATGGCTGCTAGACCAAGCCTCTTTTTTTTCTTTATTTTGACTATCTGCTATGAGGCTGCTTGGACTTTTCTTCAGCAGTATCTCCCAAGCTGAATTGTAATCAGCCAGCCTTCCTCTTCCTTATCGCCAAGCACTCAAGAAACATATTTGATTTAGGATTTTGTGAATTTTTCCCCAGGGTCAGGGTGACCCCAAAATGGGCCCCTCTAGCCATTCTGTGAAGCGGCTGCGGACAAGGATTTGGTCAAAGCAGGCAAGATATGTGAACTACTCCTACTAATATGAGAGGGCAGTACCCTTCAGTTATAAACAACTATCAGTGGAACATGGATGAAGTGCTGCTACACATATTTTGTCCCCTTATATTTAAGTATACATTTGGCACTTTTAGCAACAAAGCAGTTGCATGTTACAACGTACAGGTTTTCTGTCTTAGAAAGGCATTTGTTTTCTTTCTGTCTATGACTTGTAAATGCTGCATTTTATGTTGTTGTGCTGTCTGCTTCTCAAGGATGAGAGGCTGTATTCCAGTAAAGGAATAAGAAATGAAATGCACTGCAGTGGAATATGAAGAGGCCTTTGAGGAGTCATGAAAGGAATGGAAAGGCGAACCTTCTTGCATAGGTATCATACAAAGGTGCTGTTAATGACTATATGAACCAAGTGATTGCATTTTGCTGGACTATAAACATTTCCCTGTCTTGCCTTCTTCCTTCTTTTCTCCTTCCTCTCTGCCTTCCTTTCTCTTTCAACAAGGGAACCCTCTTCTCTTGTGTACTAAGTGCTGACAAGGAAACATATCCTTCCTATGAAATGCTCTCCCAAGCATGATTGCTATCCAGAATCAAAGCCAACCTGCCAGACACCAGGCCCTGGGTTTCCCATCCCTTATATGTGCACGGGAATGCCTGGGGGCTCAGTTCATGGTTACCTGGCAGAAATTAAGGAAAGTATTTCCAGTAGCATTGATGATTAGAATTGGAGCCATGTTAGCCACTGGAACAGTAGTAGTAATGTAATGCTGTTGACAATGTTGTAGTTGATGTCCCATGTTTGGTACAGGTGCCATCTTATCTGAGGAGACAACTGCTAGAGTTCTGACATGACACACATCAGTGTTTACAGCCAGTATTTTCATGTGACTATGAATGAAACAGTTCTGCTGAGACGCTGCTGTGACCTCACTGCTCTTTTGATTGAGATTGCAGGCTCCCTGTGTTAGTCACTGGATTTCTTATCTATGGGCTCACATGATATGTGTCCTCAATTCTGTGGCACTTACACTAAATATTTCAGGTGGTGCCACAGATCTTTGTTGTAACTACATTAACTGCAGTATTGAACTGCTATGAAGCTCATCCCTTCAAAGTTAGTGTTGCTTGCTGGAAGAAAAGCCCAGAAAATGGAGGCTACTAAATTGAACAGAGCACCAGCTCCAAAAACTAGCTCAGGAATGCAACCTTGTGCACCTAGAAATTTATGGGTACAGAAGTTGAGGGGATCAGCCTGTATACCTGTAATGGTTTAACAATGGTGGACGTAGGCTCAAAAACTGTCAGCTCAAAACCGTTCAGACAGCAGCTTAGTATTTTTTTTTTCCTGACCAAGTTGCTGTAGATTGAGTGGCTGCCTCTCTCATGCTTTACTAGATGTCTCTTGAAATTCTGCTTGGTAAAAACTCTACCTTATCTACCTCCATCTTGTCAGTCATGGCAGCATACTGCCTCAGTGAGATGTGTGTGGTCATTGAAGGTAAATTGGAGGTACACCTTAAAAAACCAAGGTAGATGAGAGAGGAGCTGATGAGTTGGTGAGTTGGTAGTGAAAAGAGGCCCAGAAAAGGCTTGTCAAACTTAAAGCAAATCTTGTAAATTTTGCCTTAAATCATGCCTCTTTAAATCTTGATTTAGTGGTCCCTCTGTGTTTTGTTAGTGTAAGTGAAGATATATTGGTGCTTTTCCATGTGGGAATATTTTGTGCATACAGTTGAAATGTGTAGCCCAAATAAACCCTTGAAAATAATGTCTGGCTGACCTATACATAGTCACTCAGGCATGTGCAGGTCATTGGCTCATATTTGTGACAGATTACTTTTTACAAGGTGAATGCATCTGTGTTAGCTCATTTTACATAGATATCAGCACAGGCAGTTGGCAGATTATAACATTTTCATTTAAAAACTAGATTTGAAGTGAAGGAGCAGTCTAGACATGATGGTTATATCTCATTACCATGTATTTAATTCTCTGTTAAGGAAGTCTAATGGAGATAGACTCTTCTACATTGACAACAGAGTGTACTAAGAGGAGGTCCAGTTTACTTACAAGCTGTGTAAATATTTACTTCTGGAATAGCTGCACTACTCACAGCTTTGCCTTGCAATGTAGGAGAGACATTTTTGTGCTGTTCTTGTGAGCCAGTGAAGGCTTCCTGAAGATAAGGAAAGCCTCTTATCTCTCTCAAGGAAGGTACCAAGGCTATCACCATGACAACGTGAAGAAAGAGAGAAAGTCAAAAGATATGGACTTTGATTGGCTTACAGAGTGATGTGGCTCCTTTTCACCTATTGTCACCATGATATTTTCTGAAAAATCTCTTTGCCAGGATTTCTTCTCCTAGGAAGCTGAAAAGCCTCAGAGAGGAATGTAAATAATAATTATCTGATTGCTTCTCCTTGTGTTTTGCTGCTTTGGAATGTGGTAGGTGACTGTTTGATTGGTTCCATGTGAATTGTTTTAACTTAATGACCAATCACCATCAGCTGTGTTGGACTCTGAAGAGTCAGTAATGGGTGTTTATTATTCATTCTTGTTAAGCCTTCTGATGCATCCTTTTCTCTATAGTTTAGTATAGTTTTAGTATATAATTTCTTTTAATATAATATAATATCTTAATATAATAAATCAGCCTTCTGAGAACATGGAGTCAGATTAATCTCTTCCCTCGTCCTGAGACCCTCACAAACTCCACAAACTATTGAGAATTTTGTTTCTTTTTCATGACCGGTTGACAGTGTATGTGTTTGTTAAGCAAATGTAAACGTCCTGTAAAACTATAAAGGCAACATGTTGCTTTAATAAGTAGCCTATACAGCCTTCTGAGCTGAGTCTTGGTGCTTGTGCCGTGTTGTGCTCTATAGAGACATCTGGTGGCTGCCTGCCATGATTGTAACTGGACTGTAAAAAAGGGGAGGGAAAAAAAAAGAGAGAAAAAAAGTTGAAGGGTACCCTAAAATGAATGAAGGCAGCAAGTACGTTGTGGAGGTCCAGACCTAATTCAGACGCCTGATTTGAGTGATAGTTCTGATGATGAATTGCCGATTATAAGTACATCTAGAAAGACGCAGAAATCTATTTTTGTTAGACCTTGTAGCAGATCCAGGCCTGTTGCTTCTTGAACTCTGCCTCCCTGCCAGGTGGCTGTGACTCGTTGACACCCTTTGCAATTTTGGGAGCATGTGAGAATGAAAGCAGCTTAAGTGGGAGATTGGAATTTGTTAGAGAAAATAGGGCCACCTAAAAGGATGGAGACAGGTGCTGCTGCTTCTGTTGGGCCTGTGGCTTTTCCTGTTTTCAAAGCTGCTCCTAATTCAGGACAACAAGATAGGTATCAGGTTTCTGCATGGAGGGTTGTGCAGGATCTCCAGTCAAAAGTAGATCAGTATGGTGTTAACTCTTCACAGGTGATGCAAGTGATTAATGTTCTAAATGCTGATGTACTTGCGCCTTATGATATTGTTCACCTTGCTATGACTCTGTTTTAGCCAGTGCAGTATGGTCTGTCTCAAGCTACCTGGAAACAAATGGTTGAAAGAGTAGCATTGGACAATATGGAGTTACCTCAGCAGGATCCATGTCATGCTGTGGGAATTGATGCCTTGCTGGGCAATGGACCATTCTCTAATCCAGATTTGCAGGCCAGATGGGACACCCTGGTTTTGGCACAGGCCCAGCAGCTGGGTATGAGTGCCTTTCTTAAAACAATGGAAATTGCAGCTCCTAAACCAAGGTATATTACCATCCAGCAAGGGGTGAAGGAACCTTTTCTGCAGATTGTGGAGAGGGTTGCTGCAGCCCTTGAGAAGAAAATAGAAGATGGTAAGTTGAGGAAAATTTCATGCAGACAGTTAGCCCGGGACAACACAAACAATGACTGCAGGAGAATTACTGATTCTTTACGGGGAGATCCCTCGCTGTCTGATCTTGTAGTTGCACGCTCAAAGGTTGGTTTGGTTGAGCATAAAATGGCTGCTTTGGCAGTAGTCATGAAGTCTTCACCCAGATGTTCTTCTTGTGAAGAATCAGGGCATGTGAAGACACAATGCCCTCAAACCGCTGGACACTGTACACTCTAGGGTAATTTGGACCAGTAAAGTGCCTTGTTATCATTGTGGTAACTTTGGCCATATTGCTGAATTTTGTAAGTCAAGATCTTTTTCAGGTGGCCAACAAGTGCAGGGAAACTGGAAGAAGAATGCAAAGGGGTGCATGGAGACACAAATACCGCAACAACAATCACAAGCCCTGCCAGCACTGCAAAGCTCTCCATTTGTGAATGATACACAGGGGTCACAAGAGCCTTGCCAGGGATTGATATACCGATAGCAGACACAGTAACTATTTTGATAAGAGGTATAAGTAAAGTGCCTCTTGATGTCTATGGTCCAATAGGCCAAGGTTTGAGTAGTTTTCTGATGGCAAGATCTAGTAGCACTATTCAAGGTATTAATGTCCATTTAGGTCTTATTGATTCTGATTATGTGGGACAAATTCATGCTATGGTGTCTGTTAGTGAACCTCCTGTTGTTATTCAGAAAGGTACTTGTATTGCTCATCTTGTTCCTTTTAGGAGTTCTGTTCCAACTGTAGTGGACCGGAGTCATAGCACTGGAGGTTCTGGATGTACAGGACCACTTGAGGTTCTTTGGACTCAAAAGGTGACAGATGAGCATCCAGAAATACAATGCTTGGTCACTGCTAAGGGATGTCACCCAGAAACTGCAACAGTATCAAGTTTACTTGACACAGGAGCAGATGTAACTATAATTTCACAGTTTGTTTGGCCTCCAACATGGCCCCTCACTCAATCAACCTTTGGAGTTGTTGTGTTAGGTGGGTCAACTGCTGGTGCTTTATCTGTTGTTGTGATTACTGTAACGCATCCTGAAGGCCAAAAAGCTAACATCAGACCTGATGTTACCAATGCTCAACCTAACTTATGGGGACATGATTGCTTAACCCAATGAGGTGTTAAAATTAAAATGGATTTTTAGTGGGTGCCACTGAGATGCAGGGCCTTAAACATCCAGTTATATTCTTGACATGGCTGACAGATAAGCCTGTCTGGATTGATTAGTGGCCCCTGCCTACTGAAAAACTTCTTGCCCTGTGAGGCTTAGTGACAGAACAATTACATGCTGGACATATTGAAAAATTATTTAGCCCATGGAATACACCTGTGTTTGTAATAAAAAAGAAATCAGGTAAATGGAGACTTTTTCACAATTTGCGGCGGATAAACGCTGTGATGGCCACAAAGGGTGCTTTCTAATCAGGTCTCCCAACACCTACAATGGTTCCACAAGGATGGGAAATAATTATCATTGATTTGAAAGACTGCTTTTTTACAATTCCATTGGCTGATCAGGATAATGGAAACTTTGCCTTTAGTGTGCCTTCTTTAAGTCATGAGGAACTGGGCCAAAGATATCAGTGGACAGTTTTGCCTCAAGGAACAGGAAATTCTCCAACTATTTGTCAATGGTATGTGGCACAGGCTTTATCTAAGGTCCGAGAGCAATTTAGCAATTGTTATTGCTATCACTATATGGATGATATCTTGTTGGCATCCGAAAATAAACTACAATTATCAGCTCTCTAACAATGATCTGTGAAAAATTTACAAGCCTTTGGTTTGCTTATCGTCCCGGAGAAAGTTCAAAGACAAATGCCTTGGAAATATTTGGGGTTGATAATCACCAATACACAAATTGTGCCTCAAGCTGTAAAATTGGACATTGAAATTAAAACTGCTGCTGACGTACAGAAATTGTTTGGTTTAATAGGCTGGGTTAGGCCATACTTGAGGATAACTAATCCTCAACTGCAGCCTTTGTATGACCTGTTGTCAGGGATTACTTCCTCTGCCAATGAGAGACATTTGACCGCTATAGAAGAAGTTGAATTGGCCTTGACATTTAAATTTGTTACCAGGATAGATATTAGGTTCTATTTTGTTGGGCCAGGGTTTTATGAGCCTTCAAAAGGGAACCTAATACACCCAAAGATAGCTTGGCTATTACCTTTGGAGGCAAATAATGAGCAGGATGGCTTCTGCTGCAGTGTTAGAAACAAAAAGGTTTAATAAAAGGCAAAATAACAAACAGAAAATCCAAGCCAGGTACAGAGGTCTGCCCCTGGTACAAACACCTTCACGAAAGCTGTTTACTTCTTTTGTCCTCCTCTTTTTCTACCTTATAGCCCAGGCGGGACTTTTTGGCTTCTATCCAATTAGGTGACCCCAAGCTTTTAGTGAAGTCTCTGGGGTCCTATAAGGTGGCTTTTCACCTGATCGTTGGGAGAAACTTCTGGGCTTCTTTCCTTTTTTGGGGGACAAAGGCTAGCTTTGCCACTCTGTCATTAGGGGGCACTCTCCTACACTCCTACAGATAGATGTTTCCGTTGCTACGCAATTATTTCTTTTGAGAGATGATGATGTGGATTGTTGCATCAATGGAATGATAAATATGAAGCCAAATTGCATCTTTTGGAATGGATATTTTTATCTTTCAGGTCCTGAAAAACATCTCCAGGTCTGTATGAGGTTTTTGCAGACATTATTATCAAAGGTCGCAGAGGCTGACATGAAATCTTAGGCCGTGATCCTGTAACTATTGTCATACCCGTACAACAATGGTATTTTGAGTGGTGTTTTCAAAACAATCATGAGTTGCTATCCACTTTATCTTCCTTTACAGGTCAAATAGCTTATCATTTGCCTTCTCATCCTGTTTTGAATTTCACTAAGAGGATTCCCTTTCAGGGGAAACAACTTCATTTTCTGTGCCAGTGGAAGTTTTTACAGATAGATCAGGAAAAACTGGAAAAGCTGCTGTAGTCTGGAAGAAGGATGACCACTGGGAATATGAAGTAATGGTTGAACAAGGGTCTCCTCAGTTAGTTGAACTTTGTGCCATACTTTTGGTTTTTACCTTATTTCTTAAATCTGTAAATATTGTTACTGATTCTGTTTATGTTGCTAATTTAGTGAAACAGTTGGATCAAGCTGTGTTGTATAATGTGAAGGAGAAACCATTATTTGTTATGTTGTTGAAATCGTGGACTGTTATTCATAATCAAAAGTATTCTCATTTTATTTTGCCATACATTGCTGCCTGGATTTTTTGTTGAAGGTAATGCCTATGTGGATTCCCTTGTGGCTGCGTCAGCAGTAAAAACGGTGCCTAATGTGTTACAGCAAGCTGTTGTATCTCACCATTTTTTTCATCAGGGTGATCAGGCACTACGGGAGCAATTTAAATTATCACATAGTGAAGAAAAGTCAATTATTTCTTCTTGTCCTGATTGTCATATGTCTCATGTTTTGCAATATTATGGTACTAATCCTAGAGGCTTACTCCCTTTGCAAGAATGGCAAAGAGATGTTACAAAAATGCCTGAATTTGGCTGTCTAAAGTATGTTCATGTTACAACTGGCACCTTTTCTCATGCCATGGTTGCCTCAGTGTTGGCAGGTGAAACAGCTTGGGATGTTGTTTGTCATTTTTGCCGCACCTTTTCAATCTTAGGGGTTCCATCACATGTGAAGACAAATATAGGCCTGGCGTATTTTTCTAAGAAATTGCAAGTGTTTTTTCATGTCCGGGTGTTGATCATTCCACTGGTATTCCTTATGCTTCGATGGGCCAAGCAATTATTGAATGTGTTCATGGTGTGTTGAAGTATCAAGTACAAAAACAAAAATGAGCAATGCAGAGGGAGTCGCCTCAAGTGAGATTAGACAGAGTCGTTTATGTATTAAATGTTCTGTGTCCTTTACCTGACTTACAATTGTCCCCTGTATTCTATCCTTTTTTGTCTTTGAATTTTGTCTTTGAATTCAAAACAGCCAAAGTTTCAGAAAGGTGTTAAGGTATGGGTAAATTTTAATCATGGGAAAATGGACTGGCCCAGTGGAATTAGTAACTGGGGAAGAGGATATGCATGTGTTTTAACAGAAAATGACCCTCGTTGGGTCTCGCCCATTGTGTTAAACGTTATTTGGAGCACACCGGAAAGGACAGGATGGGTGGTTCTACAGCAGAAGCAAAATGAGTAGGTAATTGCATTGGTTATTAGGTGGATGGAAGCACGGCCCCTCAAAGAATCTGGTAAAAATGGAAATTAGAGACAGAGTAAAGGGAGTTATAGGTTTATGCTGAAAAATCCAAAATTTAAGTTAATGGATGTTACTTTTGCTTCTTTTCTTTGAATCCGCTTACAGAGAGGTTGGTAGTACGGAGAAATGTGTCTTGTACCATTTCCTTTTGCAAGGCACCAATGCTCTCAAAAATAGGGGAATTTGATGACCTGAGGGAGAAGTTTTGCCTTTCCATAGGGGTTGAATTAGTAGCTGAAGTCCACACTTTGAGCAACTAGGTTGGTTGCTCATTATGATAGCAGCAACTAGTTGTAAAGTTAAGTGGATGCTACTAGGTTCTAAGTGGTGACTAGGCAGATGACTTGGTCTCTGACTCCGTGTGGGAGAAAGTTATTTGACTGGAGGTGAAGGTGTCATTCTGCTATAAATGTGTAATCTGGAAATTGCGAGGTCTGTAACAGTATTTGAAGATCTATTTTTTATGTGCCTTGTTTGTATATGAATGTTAAGATTGTGAGAGTCTGTGTTGTGGTTGGTGGAAGTTGGTTATCTGTAAGTGAATGAAGAACGGATCCTCTGTCTGCTTGGATTTTTGCAAGGGCCCTGCAGAAGCCAGTAGCATTTGCATTTGTGGGTCAAATAGGAAAAGGGGAAATTGTAGGAAAGGCATTTTTGTGCTGTTCTTGTGAGCCAGTGAAGGCTTCCTGAAGATAAGGAAAGCCTCTTATCTCTCTCAAGGAAGGTACCAAGGCTATCACCATGACAACATGAAGAAAGAGAGAAAGTCAAAAGATATGGACTTTGGTTGGCTCACAGAGTGACATGGCTCCTTTTCACCTATTGAGAGTTTTGTTTCTTTTTCATGACCAGTGGGCAGTGTATGTGTTTTTTAAGCAAGTGTAAACATCCTGTAAAACTATAAAGGCAACCTGTTGCTTTAATAAATAGCCTATACAGCCTTCTGATCTGAGTCTTGGTGCTTGCGCTATGTCACACTCTATAGCGGCATTGCAATGTTCTCACTAAGCAAAAATATTGATGCTTATATAAAATAACCAAAGTTACCAAAACACTTACTCATGTGCCTAATTTCCATGGAGGTCAGCTGGATTTAACTTTATGTCTAATGTCTCTGCTTAGCTTGAAGCATTTTAAATTGTAGTAACGGAATTCCAGTTTTTCTGGAAGAATTAGATAACTAGACCAGGCCGCTGCAAAGCCATTCCCTGTCAAAAGTGTGCAGGCAGATACCATACCCTGTTCATGTCAAGGAATTGTGTACTTAGTAGTACTAAGTAAGCCTTATGGCAGAGTTCTGGCTTAATCTGAAGTAGGTGTACTTAAATAAAAATTTGCAACATATGAAGAACTTGCTAACCACTTTGATTATATGTGTTGCTCCCCAGACATTCAGAAGGCCAGATGCTTCAGTGTACAAAAAAGAACACTTAACTTAAAATTTACAGTTACATATTTAATAGTAGTATGAAGTATAAAAAAATTTAGTTACATGTGTTAAACATTATCCTTTGCTTTATACTGAAGTAAAAATTTAATCAATTTTTACAAGACAATAAAATTTTTTATATCGTCAAAAAGAAATTAATTTGCTTGAAGATTCTTGTTTGCTATGAGTCTCTGTATAAGACAGATGGAAATACATGAATTCCTTAACATCTGCTTCAAGTAATCCTCGCTGTTGCCATAAGGTGGTGTTTTTGGTCTTAATGATCAGAAGTTTGGAGATTTTTCTGCTGGCTTTCATTTACTAAGTGTATCAATGATCTGGTTTTATACGCTTGCTATTTTAATTCTTAAATTTTAAATACAAACTTTTTAGAATAACATATTTGATCACTTAGTGGAGAATTGATTGTTGATATTTATAAAGACAGTATTTAAAACAGAAGTCCTCTGACCTTTGTTAGGTTCTTTTGTGGCTTATGTATGTCCTTATTGCCTGTAAAGCAGTTAGAATTTACAACAAAAGATCAAGTGCTTAATTTTTTGGGAAAGTACAGATTTTCTCAGCAATCTTATTTTAATTCTCTACACACATAATGGTACTATTAGTGACTGTGTCTCATTTTTCTTTCCACAGGACTTTTCTTGTTTACTGGAAGATGGAGAAATAAATAAACTCTCATTGTACTCTTTTCCTCACACACTTGCATGATTTAGGCCACATTCCAGGTTTCAAATGTTTTTCTACATAAAGAGTAACTAGTTTTTCCTTAGTTTTATTTCAAGACACCCACATCAATTGTGTCTTAGGCCTTCAAATGAACAAAAGCCAAATCAATTTTCACAGAAACACCAGAAGTTCTTATTCCCACTCTACAGTTAAGGTACCAAGACCATGAGAAATGAAATTTTTACTAATTTTAGTAAGTTTTCTTCAGTTAAAACAGCTAGAGATGATTTTCCAGGGTGTTGAAACATTTAATATGTTCTGTGTATGTGCTGGTTTTTTCATTTTTGTGTTGTATGAGATCTTATAGACACAGAATGCTAATTTGACTGATCAACAAATGAGAACTACATTGTGAATGGCAAAGTGGACAAATTTTGAGTTAAAAGATTCTTCTGACATCCCTTGGAGACTCAGTGGCAGAGCTTGGAATGGAATCAGTTCCTCTAGAGCATTGTTCACTTTTGTTTTCCTTTTTCCTTTTAAGCTTGAAATAAAGCACATAGATGTGCATCCCTCCTTCATTCCTCAATTGTACCGAGTCTGATATGTTGAATGAAGAGGGAAAAATACTTTCTAATTATGTAACTAAGGGCTGTACTGCCGTGATATGCACAAGGGGGCAACTTTCTTCTGCTATGATTAAAGAAAAGTTATTTGTGTTTGGAGAACTAAGCTACTATTCAGGAGTCAAAAAAACCCACCAAAAACAAAAACAAAAAACCCAGTCAACCAACCAACCAACCAACCAAAAAAAGGATGAACTTGGCAACTGTTAAATTTGCAATTGTTTTGGAATAGAATACTTTATTAAATATTCCTCTGAAGGAGGAAGGATTTCTTTAAGGGTAGGGGATTTGAGATGATGTTTTCAAGGATAAAAAACAGTCTTTGGAGTGTTTTCCACAGGTTTCAATTTATTTCATTATCCAAGAGAAAGTAATTCTGAATTTATTTCCTTTGAATAACCTCTTGCAAATCTGCACCAAAAGGCTGAAGGAACCATTTATCTGCAATTGTAAATTTTAAATTCTCTCTGAGGATATGCTTTATTCCAGTTTCTATGCATATACGTCGGTAATCTGTCTTGCTATGGTGTAGCTATGTGGTCTGTTTGGAGATACCTCTTTTGTTTCCTTCCCAGCTATTGGTATTTGGTTTACTTACAAATAAATATGTCAGACCAAGAGCTTTGAAATTAAGTAAGTGAAGCAGACAAGGTTTAATAGACAAGAAGCAGCAGTGTCTTCAGTTTACCACTATAATATGTAGAGTCCACTATAATCTGCCACAAACTTTGCACCAAGAGGGGCAAACAATAAATTATTTGCTGACCTGGTCTGATCTTTCACTCAAGAAAAGTGAGAGCAGAGGCTTTCCTTTCTTTTCCTTTTCCTTTTCCTTTTCCTTTTCCTTTTCCTTTTCCTTTTCCTTTTCCTTTTCCTTTTCCTTTTCCTTTTCCTTTTCCTTTTTTTCCCCTTTTAATGAAGGAGAAATAAAAGAATCATATAAAGATAATTGTTTAAGGCTCAGTTTTAAGTAAGGTGACTTTTCTGAACCAGTGAAAGGTATGTCCCATCTTATCATGTAACATAAATTAGGTGGCTGGGTTCCGGCTTTCTCTACTAAAGCAGATTCTGTAAAATGTCTAACCAGTGTACTTCTGCATAGATAAATAATGAAATATGAGAATAAGAAAGGTTTCTTTTTATTCTGAGTGACAAATCTACCATCAATGACCAAAAATCCAGTTAACAAGGTGGATTCCAGAGGTCACAACTGAGCTACAACCTGTGCAACCCTTGGTCTGTATTAAAATACCAGTTAGGGGACCAGGTAGGAGCCAAGAGGAAATAGCTTCAGCGTATCAGTCCTAGGCATAACTACCAATGTGTGGAGTAAAGTTGAGGAGAAATGTCAAATGCCCACGTGGCCAAGAAGGCCAATGGCATCCTGGCCTGGATCAGCAATAGTGTGGCCAACAGGCCAGGGCAGTGGCCACTCCTCTGCACTCAGCACTGGTGAGGCCATAACTTGGGCACTGGATTCAGTTCTGGGCCACTCAATTCAGAACACTGAGGTGCTGAACCAAGTCCAGAGCAATGGACCTGGACAAGGGTCTGGAGCATTTGAAGCACAAGGAAGGGTCTGATGAGGAGCAACTGAGGGATGTTGGGGTGTTTATCCTAATGAAAAGGAGGGTCAGGAGGACCTTATCACTCCGTACAACAATCAGAAAGGAGGTTGTAGCCAGATGGGGATCAGCCTCTTCTCCCAGGCAACAAGTGACATGGTAAAAGGAAATGGCCTCAAGCTGTGCCAGAGAGGTTTAGATTGCATATTAGGAAAAATTCCTTTACAGAATGGGTTGTCAAACATTGAAACAAGCTCTGCAGGGAAGTGGTGAAGTGACCATCCCTGGAAATGTTCAAAGTATGCGTGGATATGGCAATTGAGGATATGGTTTAATAGTGAACATGGTGGTGATGCTGGCTTGACAGCTGGACTTAAGGTTCTTAAAGGTCTTTTCCAATCCTAATGAATCTGTGAATCCATGGTGTAGAAGAATTTTTGGCAGAACAAGGGCATGCTATACCCCTCCAGGGACTGCACAACCCTGGCCTGCAGATTAAAGAGTTACTTTGAAGACCATGTACTATCCTCGAATAGATACAACAAGGAAGAATGAGCATTGTGCAAGGACAAAGCCAGATGCCAAACACGATATGAGAACTGCTGATTTAGCATACCTTAGCTAAAAACGCTTATAGCATGACAACCAATCACTAAATAACATGTATGTGTGAATGCAGCCACTTAACCAATGAGCATTAAGCAGTAGTGGCATGAAACAGTGTACAGAGAAGCATAAATATGCCAAAATTGCTTTAAAAAGGAGAACGACATGGAGCCATATTGGTGTGATTGTTGTTACTCAGCCAACTCTCCACGGGACCCTCTTCACCATGGTGTAGAGTACTTCCTCAATAACAAATGGAAACCAATACTGGATCTTATTTCAGTTGTTAGGCAGCAGGTATGAAGATGCCAGGACATAACCTATTGAGAAACATACCAGAAGAAATGTCCAACTTAAGGGGACTGCTTGTAGCCATGATATTTTATGAAAAATCCTTTGCTAGGATTTTTTCTCCTGAGAAGCTGAGGAGCCTCAGGAAAGAAATGTAAACAATGACTATCTGCTGTGGAATGCAACAGGTGCATCTGTGATTGGTGCATGTTGATTGTTTCTAATTAATGGCCAATCACAGTCAGGTGGCTCGGACACTCTGGGAGTGAGGAGCCTTTGTTATTGCATTCCATTCCTGTTCTTTCTAGCCTTCTGATGAATCCTTTTCTCTATCTCTCAAATCTCTATTCTTTTTGTAGTTTTAATGTATCATTTTAATATAATACATAATATAATAAATCAGCCTTCTGAAACATGGAGTCAAGATTCGCACAACTGCTGTCTGCCCTGTTGCAAAATCTTGAAGGTTGTAGATGTGAATGTAGAGTTAACTTTGTAATGTACTGGAATGTGCTCTAACAAATGTTTTTTTCCCTCTTGAATACTCATGATGAAAAAAAAGAGAAAGAAAATTAAAGCCAGCCAAAAAAGACCCTCCAAAGCAGCAAGTTTGTATACTGATGGAGTGAAGAATGGAATAAACTAAATATGAAGCTAAGAAATGCATATAATTTCAGAGTTTAAAAATCACTAGAGTTTTATTGAAAAGGAGTAAACATTTGTCAGTCTGAAAGGGTGGCTGATTGCCAAAATTTTAAGTACAATCTTTCTTTCAGCCTCAGTTTAAAATTTCAATAGCATGTATTTCTCCAAAGTTTTGTACATTAGGTATTCTGGATGATAGTTTTTCAACCAAGAGCAGAAAACTTGTGCTGTAAACTCAATCAAATATAGGTCAAAAACCTGAAGACCTATTCAAACTTTTAGCAGATTGTATTTATAGAAGGAATGGGCAAATACTCAGTTTACAAAAAAGGTGTGATATTTCTGCTCACCTGTGTTTTATTTCCTCTGACACACAGAGGTTCATCACTTTACACAGAATCCTAGAATCTTACACTCATCGAATATGCTGGCTTTGAAGGGACTCATCACGATCGTCTAGTCCAACTCCTGGGCCTGCACAGGGCATCCCAAGAATTCCTGCATGGGCCTGAGAGCATTGTCCAAACACTTCTTGAACTCTGTCAGGCTTGGTGCTGTGATCACTTCCCTAGGATGCCTTTAGTAAAAGCAATATATAATTAAGTGGGTAGAAAGGAGGATGGATAGATGGATGGATGGATGGATGGATGGATGGATGGATGGATGGATGGATGGATGGATGGATGTTAGTCTGATCTACTCCCAAAGAGGAGCAGAAATGTTTACCTGCTCTAGATGAAGAGTTGAGGGAATTTGGAAAAGGAATGCTTCCAGCTAGCAGAGTAATTCTCTGAACATATAATGCAAAAATTTCATATTTTGCAAGAAAAAATAAGTACATGTCTGTGTAGCAGCTCAGTTTCACAAGGTCTGCTCTACCTAGGTTTTGCAGACAGATTTTTGTGTTTGTGTGGTACACCAATAAAAAAGAAAGAATCTGCAGGACAGCTTGTAGGTTCAGAACCAAAATCTCTAACATAAGATCAGGTGTTTTGGGATGAAGGTCAAACATTAAATACTCACATTATTAATGATACATTTTTACTTCACAAGAGTTTCAGGTTTTGTCATTGTATTTTTGTATTTCAGTTTTATTTTTTTTAAAAATCTGAAATGCTAACAAAGCAAGGAGGAGAGACAGGAATATTCGTCCTTTGGATATTGTTCATCAGCTTTAATTTTCTTTCTGATTTATGTGTTCAGATGCCTATACTGCCTCACCTTCCTAGGTATTTTTGCTCTCTGAAATGAACACTGCTGACTGCATAAGTCATATGCAGATTGCAAACCCTTTGCACGTTACAATGCATTTATGCTTTGATCACCAACTCTGTCATTTCCACTGGTGTTGTATCGTGCTTTTTGTTTTATTAGTAGGTTTATGGTTTGATTTGTGGTTTGGTGGTTTTCCTTGAGGTTGTTTTCCTTTTGTTTCCGCCTTTTCCCAGTTATTTCGTCAGCTAGTTTCTACTTCTCCAAACTTTAGCCATTTATTGAAACCGTTTTTCCTCCCTTGGAAGTTTATTGGTTCACTATTGTTATCCCCGCCTAGGTTTTTTACTCCCAACTCTCCTGATTTGTTGAAAGTTACGCCTTTTCCTGACCTTCCCCCACATATAAGTCTTTGTTTGCCCCTTGATCAGGGTCCCAGCAGAGGAAAAGGGGAAGTTTACCATCAAATAAAGTTTCCCTGGGACCTGTATGCGCTGCCTGTGTTTTATATTGCGCCAAAACAATTGACGACTGGGATTCAACGGAGCTCCAGGGGGAACATGCCGCCCCCCCCTTCTTGTCATCAGCTAGGCAGGGAAAGAGAAGCAGCACACTGACAGATACTTGTGATGTCAAAACTGACAACAACACTTATTGGCAATGCCTGCAGCAAGCTTATAATGGACAAATGGACATATTTTTGTAAATTGATGCAACCAGTTTGGCAAAGAGAGATAATATTTTTTCTCTGAATTATCTTTGTTTTACTAGGCGGTACTCCTATTACTGAATTTTTTATGATGAACAAAATAATATTATAATTTTTTATAATTTTCCAGATATTTTTCCTAATTGATTGTGTAAGGCAGCTGCTTTATTTGCTTTATATCTATGCATCCATTCAATGGAGTTTCATGTTTCCTCAAGGTTTGAGCATTGTTTTATATTTGCTCTTCTTTGTCCTCAGCTTGGCCTGCTTTAAACCATACCCCTAGGGAAAAGGCACTGCATAAGCAACCTCTTTAAGTATTTAGGTCTTTATTGTATGTCCTCTTTAGAATTTCATTTTTGTATTTGTCTTTGGTCTGAAACAGTAAAAGATTCTAAAAATCTCTTTTTAAGATGTCTTTTATTTATTGCACATATCTAACAGAGCTGGATGCCATACTTCAGTTACTTTGGAGAGCATGTTTAATAATCTGCTATATGTTAGAGAACAACCTTTGGTCTAAAGAGCCTTTGCTTTTCACCAGCGAGATTAGCAACATTAGTAAGGTAGAAAATGCCTCTGTAGGCACATGTTCAAAATTTGAAAGGTGTGATAAATATGACATATTAATAAAAATTCGGAGTGTCCAGCATTCTTTTCTGTCTGTAGCTGTTTTTAACAATGGAAAAAATAATTTCTAGTACACACAAACTATCTTGGAAAAGGGTAGTTTTTGAGCATTTTGACATAAGTAGAACTAGTATTTATAAAAAATATACACTCAGAAAATCTTCAGTTTAATGAGAAATCACATATAGTGAGTGAAAGGACATGGAGAAATTTGTAGTCTTCATACAATTATCTGATCCATACATAACCATTCACTCTCTTTCCATTCTTAGTTACATTTCTTAAACACACACAAAGATGCACACTATGGCATTAATTCAGTAGCTTTCTCTGACAATTTGCAACAGCAATTAAGAATGCATAAACAACTCATGTATTTCACTGAGCTATAATGTTCATTGTTTTCTATTTCTCTTCAAACAAGCAAACTGGCGCTTTATTGCACATACAGTGAGGCACAAAGAGCTCTCTTGCATCCTGCCCAGTGTCCTGACACTATTTCTGTACTATTATTCAGGAGTCATGTCAATCCTGTGTGCTACTTTCAGTAAAAGCTTTGTGTACTTGTTTGGTGAGTAATAAAATCTGAAAAATAATTATATCTGCCAAATTCAGACTATACTTTCTGTTCCTGCCAGAACATTTAATTTGTGGAGGATTCAACAGGACAGAATAAAAAAATACCTGAGGAAAGATAAGGACAAGGTCCTCCATTAAGTTTAACCTTGCAGATAGCATTCTTTCCTCCTTTGAAGAACTTTTTTTTGGTTCTAATACGTATTTTAAATATCATCAAACACTTGAAATTGGATTTGGGTTTTTGAGCATAAATGTCTATTGGATAATATTCAAAATGATAAATTTAACATAAATCTGAAGTACTGATATCTCATCATTATGGACAGCAGTTTGTATTTGGATTTACGTTACCAAAAAATGTGTTCCAAAATATGTTTTGGAAATAATAAAATACATAGACGTACACTTTTGTATGACAAATATTTTGTATTACTGGATGGACTGTAAATTATGCTTTTATGCTTGATAGAATCCTATTCCTATTTGTATGTAAAATTGCACCTTTTCCAGACATATTTTTTTTTTGTTACAATTACTGTGAAGTTGTCTGTCAAGCAATTTTTTAATGCAAAAAATAATTCCCAGTAGAATGAAACATCAAATATCTCTGCTTTTCTTTGGATCTCAGCTTGATTACACAGTATTGAAGTGGAATTGTGATTTTAAGTTCCTGGGTTTAGCCTATCTTCCTAAGGGAACAAACATGACTGCGTTATCTGCATGGGTACAAAAGTCTTTCTGCTAGCTTCTCTTAATAAAGAAAATACTGGCCCTGAGGAAGGGAGTCCTTGAAGGCATTATCTTCCTACACATAAAAAATAAAAGATAAAAAGTGGTAGTCAAATAGAGAAGAGACAAAAATTTAATCTTTCAAACACAACATCAAGTGTTCTATGGAAACCAGAATGTAAAAGCTCAATTGAATATGGAATTATTTTTTCCTTTGGCCACACTAGCAGTGTACATTCTATCAAACTGCCAAAGCTTTCATTATACATGTATGTATGTATGTATGTATGAAGAAATTGGGAGTTTAGCCTGAAGAAATTAGGAAAACAGTGTGGACTTTTGTGAGCACAGCAGGTATGCAGACATTTAAGTTCAGTTTTATTCCTGTGAAACTGTTAGGCTGCCTATTTACAACATCTTAGGGCTTTTGCACGACAAAAATCTCAACAGCTTTCCAGCTCCAAAATTCTTTCAAATTATCACTCTGTGCGAACGTAGGATTAAAATTATTTTCTTTTTGATCCATTCTTCCAATGCAATTATTTTTCAGTAGAGAGAGTACTTAAAAAGCAGAAACTTCAAAAGTAGAAATTTCAAATGCAATCATAATTCACCATGTGGTGGTCTGAAACAAACACCAGACTTTTTACAAAGGCCCATACCCATGAAATACACAGGGATTGTTAATCTCAAAAGAAAGATGTTTATTCCAAGAAAATTTATAAATGTGGTAAAAGACTGTGCTTTTGGAGGCAATCTGGTATGGCAGAAGAATAATTTATTTCTGGAATAAAACTTGGCAAAGAACAGGGCAGATACTGGAGGTCCAGTATTAGTAGCATTGCATAAGGATCTAAAATAGACAAAGATATAATAGTTCAGTTGGAGGCGACCTATAGTGACAACGTACTCCAAGTACTCCAAGCCCTGACAAATTCAGGGCTGACCAAAAATTAAAGCATGGTATTAAAATTACTATCCAAATGCCTCTTAAACACTGACAGGCTTGAGGCATCGACCACCTCCCTAGGAAGCTGTAACTGCCTGCCTGCACATATTCTACAATTCACACTAACTACACACTGCACCTAGCATCTAATGTTTACATTATGACTGGACTAGATTTTCTTCCCTTTTTCTTTCCAATCCTGTCTTTACCTCTCATTTAGTCTTTTTTTTTTTTTTTTTTCCCTCCCCCTGAAGGAGTGAGAGAGATCCTGAGATCCTGTTATTCTCTGATACATTTTTCCAGAGCAGGATGCCATGTCTAGGAAATGGCAGTTGCATTAATGGTTGATTTCGCCTAATTTCACTTTCCAATAATTTCTTATTATGAACTTCTCTGAAAGGCTGAAAAACTCCACAGAATGAATGATCTTTTCTATGTCTGACTTACTATTTCTAAACCCATATTAGGGAAATCCAGTAGACTAAATTTTAATCTTCTAACACAGGCACTCCACCCCAGCAGTTGGCATCACACAAATGAGCTGTGATTGGCTAACCATTTGATCATTCAGAACTAAATTTTATTTAATCCCAAAATTTTACTAACAGAATTAATGCAGCATCTCTACTGCAGCTGGGGATGACTTTCTTAAAATGCTTTGACTATCTCCTATTTCACGAAGCATTTGCTTATGTTAAAAAAAAAAACAACAAACCAAACCAAACCAAACCAAACAAACAAAAAAACCCCACAAAAAACCCAACAACAACAACAAAAAAACCCCCCCAAAAAAAACCAACATAAAAATCAGTTTTGAAGGAGCTGATAGTATTATAAATCCTTAGTTGGTTAAACATATTTATAAGAGTTTACTGAAAAAAATAATGGTTTCCATCTTCATTTTCAGAGGATCAGCTTATCCAATACATGGTAGAAATGAAAAGTAAAGAAAAAGTAGTCAGACCTAGAGGACTCATTAAAGAATAGAAGGGGAAAAACAAGCCCTGACGAAGATCCAAGGTTTAAGTTATCTTTTTATTTTTCTGATTCATGGTGCTCATTTAGATCTTCCCTTCACAATTTCCTTTGCTGGTATGGTTAATTAACACAAACTGGGCTGGTTTTTGGCACACTGGCAGTGAACAGTCTTCATTCTTCCTAAAAAGGATAGGAAGCCATCTATTGGAATCAGTTTTCAGAACCCAGTTTCTAAGTACTAAACTGGATCTGAGTTTCTGGCCCCCTAAAATTGCCTTTGGAAAGTTTAACATTATAAGAGAATAGCTTTTTGAATTTTATTACTGGAATACTACCTGCGTAATTCATAGCACAAATGAAGTACCGTTGAAAGTCCCAATACCACTTCAAAAAGATATTGGGTAAAGTGTAGGAGTCAACACCTAGTACTCTCCAGACATTTCCTCCAAACATTAGCTACCAAAACCAAAGGCTAGGGCCTTCACAGAGCAGGAGTTCGAGAGGCATTGTCCCTGCTTGGAGGAAGCAAGGATTTGTCATTACTCCTCAGGATCAGCTCTGCCATCAGACGATGCCGCGGCCTGGACCCCGGGAGAAAGGGCGAGCCCCGTAACCAGCGAGCTGCCCAGCCCTTTTCCTCCAAGCGGCACCACCGAGTGGCCGCTCCCCGCCTCGAGCTCCTTTAGCCGGGGCCCAGGGTAGCGGTTTGGCCTTTCGGCTGGAACCTCCCCTTCCACCTGGCTTGGCCGAAGGTGGGCACCCGGAGAGGTTCCTCCTCGATGGTGAGTGAGGCAAAGGGAGAGAGGGACTCTCTGGTGGCAAAGTTCCAAGACGTTTATTCTTCCCCCAAGGGAGAAGCGGCGGGATGATACAATGAAATGGAGCACACGCAGAAGAGAACACAGAGAATGGGATTACAACAGTTTATAAAGGGGGGCAATCTCCCGGGAGGAGACTTGCCGGGGTCGGTTGTTAGTTGTCTCTGCCCCAGCAGGGGAAAAGGTGGTTCTGGGCAGGCCGCACTCTCGAAGAAGGAGTCAGGACTCTTGCTTTTGGTCTTCAGTTGAGTTTATTGTTCCTTATCTAAAAAGTTTTTCTGTCTGTCCAGCCGAGGTCTGATCAGCAAGACAGCCAAGGGCACTCTCTCCCGCCCACAGGGCAGTTGTCTCTTTTATAGTGAAAACTACGTATTAGATATTTACCTTTAATTTCCATTACTTTCTGCCCTTGTTGGCAAGTGTACCTTCTCTATGAACCAATCCACACATGCCAACATCATCCTGAACATGGATGCCACGGAGAAGAAAGAAGAAGGACAGGGCACGCCCAAATTCCTCCATCTTGGGACTCCTGATCCATGCACAGAATTCTAGACTGCCATGTACAACACATAAGACCCCCCTGTACAGTGCATTATAACTCAAGTTTTAGCAAGTGAGTATCATCCCCTCACCATTCAGGCCTGAAATTCTCTCATATCCTCACATTCAGGTGTCATTTCTTTAGAAGGATCAAAGTCAAGACACCAGGTACTTTTGGCAACATTCCAGGACCTCCGAGCCCCCCAAGGGTTGTCTCGGTAGCTCTGGACATCTGGAGTGATGTACTGAGTTCCCACAGAGTCTTCCTACAACCAATTAGAGATTAGCAAGGACGAACATAGGGTGGGCTTATATTAACATAACACCAATGAGGCAGAAGGAGGGAGGGGTGAATACATAATGCACAAATGGGTGAGAGGGAACAGCATAACTGACACAGAACTTTCTGGTAAAAGGGGTACAGCAAAACCCTTATTGACAAGCTGCAGGGGATGGGTTTAGATGATTGACAAGGGAGGAGTTAGAGGTATGGGAGGGATAAAGGGGATTGGCATGAGGATCCACATAAGGAAGGGCAGGAAAATAGGGGTAAACAACTTGGGAAGAACTATTTTGAAACTGAACAGGGGGGTGTGGAACAAACCATTTCATAACCTAAGAAAATCTAACATATTACAGTTTAAACAGTTAAAAATCCAAAACCACACCACAACAATCAGAGCCAAACCTGCTGCAGTCAGGAGCAGGGCTTGTGATGTCCCAGCACCTCTTCCCACTTGAATACTTTCTGTATGTTTGATGTTATGGTACACAGGTCCTAAATGAGCTCCTTGTAGTTCATTTTGCTTAGACTCAGAGTATAAGAGCATCATGCCTGCAAATATGGCCAAATGCTAACGCCTTCATAGGCAGTGCCGAGGTCTCAAAAGACCTCTTTTCTTCCTGTTTTATTTTACAGCTATTCAACAGGTTGGTTCAGCTTTTGCTAATGGAGACTATTCTGGCAGTAAAATATTACTCAAAAAACTCTCTAAAGCAAAAGCTCTAGGCTGAACTTCTAGGATATAGGACAATAGGTAATGAATTTCAATGTAATAAACAGAAAGAAGAAGTTTGGGTTTTTTTTTTATTTTTTCCTGTAAGATAGTCTTAAAATGTTTTTATTTAATATTTTTTCTATAACTACTACTTAGTTTACAGCTGCATAAGTCTAATTTGTCATGCACATTTACCAGACAATGATTTTCACTTCACTTGCTTTGTATACATATCTACCATATATAACTTTTATATTTTTTAATATAGCGTAAGGAATTTTTATTGTCAACAATATCTAAATTCTGAAAAGAATATCTGCAAAGAAGAAACAAATAATAACTTTAAAAGATGTCATTCCACCAATTTCTGTTGAGAGCAAGATTGTTTTTGTTGTTTTACAACCCAATCTTTACTTATGAATTCATTATTTAAATGGTTAAATATTACTTTTCTAGATTCATGCTCTGTACTTAGCTCTTTGCCTTAATTCTAGAACCAAAGACAATCCCTTCACATCTTCCATCACTCCTAATTTTACTGTGAAAACAAAAGTTTTTAATAAATTGTCTAGTCCAATTTGAGTTCGCAAACAAAGCCTTTGTGATAGTTTTCCAGTTTTGTGTGACAGAAGTCCACTCCAAAATCCAGTTTACTTGTATTAAGTGAATGTCTCCTGAATTGTAGTTTCAATAGCAATTAAATTACATTGAATTAAGTTAGAGCACATCTACTATAAAAGTAGCTGCAGAAAAGGAAGGCATCTTCTTACATTTTCTCTAGGAATTTTGGGGAAAGAGGTCTGTTTTATTTTGGTTTTGCTAGAAACAATAAAAGAAAAACCTATCCGTCACTGACAATATGTCAAGATCCCCAACCCAGCAGAAAAATTGACAGTCATAGACAGGGAATGGAACTCATCAGATTTTTTTGCATAAACATATATTCTTCAGTTACTGCCTAATTCACGACAAAAATTGCTTTGATAAATGTAAATTTGAACAGAGGCTGATATTCTGTCTATTCAGATAGACAGGCTGCTTCTAGGTGGAAACAATAAATATGGACTTGAACAAAAAGAAAAGAGAAAGCCAGCCCAGGAAATTTAAAATAATAGCATAATTAGGTGGGGTTTACAATTATTTCTGAATTAAATGTTTAATTATTTTAATAGCACTGTCAGTTTATGAAAATTGACACAATGTTTTCTTACCTAAATTTCTGATTACAAATTATAAAAATCATAAACCCATAAATCCCTCTCTTTTTAATGGATTGAGTAGGTTAACACAGGACATATACTGTTTGCTCATGCACAGTTTAATCTCCATTATTTTTATTAATATAATTCAGTAACAAAATTATAGAAAAATATTGTTTTCTTAGAGAATTAGAGAAAAAATTTATTTTCTACTGCAGAGAGCAAGATTGAATACACAAAAGGAAGTTTCTAAAATAACCTGTTGGAGTCTGTTGACATAATCTCCTAGCCATTTGATATAGTCAAAGGCAGCCCAAAAACCTGTCCAAACCCTCAGCTATTCCATACCTACAGGGTATCAGCAAGACCTGTCATATGATCTTTGCTAGTCACTCGATCAATTTTGTGTGTTTTGTTTAGTTTTATGGTTTATGCTAGTCTGTCAAGGAGTTCAACACATTAAGTTGGCCATTTTATTTTAGTTGAAGTATTATTGGTAATATTACAGATATCTTAGGAAGCATCATTTACTCACATAAAAGGAACACACTGAAAATATGAAAACACAGCAGTGCTTGTTATGGAATACAGATTTAATGATGTCTGTGAATACCAGTAACATTATGAGTTTCCAGTTGTTTCGAATACTTTACAGAAGATGTGTTCTAGTTGAAACAATATTTCTCCATTTCTGAAAATGCAATTTTTAAACTTTTCCATACATATAACAAGTGTTTCAGTACAAAATGAACATTCTCTATTTTTTATGTTGCTTAAAACTATGAGGATGCTGAGAATATATACGTTAGGATACCAGCATTAGAAAAAGATTATATGAGGAAATAAGAAAAATATATTGAGTATATTCTGGACTTGATTACAAACTGTAAAGCATATAATCTGGAAGTACATCAAGTGATCCACTATATTAACACTAGTAAGGATAGCAGTAGTAATAAAATAGTTGTAGACTTTTCCAAATATTTATGGGGCTGTTGGGTCTGGCTGCACATTATTAAAATCTTATTCAGTTTGCAAACAGGAAGCATGCAGCAGTGCAAGAATAAGAAATTTATTCTGCTCCAAAGTAAACTTTTTTGTTTCTTTTTAAATGTCTTGCACTACTAAAAGGTCTAATTAATCAGAGAAAACTACCAAGAACAAAATTTCAATACTAAGAGAAAGAAAATTCTGTCAAGTTAATCAAGAGCATTATTAAAGATCCCTGAACATTACCTCAAACAGGTACATTGCAAAGCACTCACCATTCCTTTTATGAAAATAAAAAGAGGCTTAGATGAGGTATTAATTAAAATTCTAGAGTGGTGAATTCTTGGAGCATTTGACTGTGATGGTTTTCAAAAAATATTTTATTACCATAAAATATCTCCATTTACCCTTAATAAATATCTCACATATGACACTACTAGACAGAAACTATTTTCTTTCTTAAATATAAATAATAAATAAAGAAATCTATTTTATTTGCTTTAGGTTCATTCCTCTTGGTTAGAAAGCCATTAGTTAAACAGCTCTGGCCAAAACTGACATATGCAGCTCAGTCCAATTTCAGCAAAATTCTCACAAGCTGAAGATATGAGAGACAGTGCCCAAGCATTTGGTTTTTCACCTGGCTATTAAGAAATATTACAACATTTGATACAACCAGGACTTATTAAAGACAAACAGCTTACTGGTGTCTCATAAATGTCCCTACAATAATTTTGGAAAAGACTACAGCTGAAATACTAATTTTAACTAATGCCCTGTTTTGGAAAAGCCTTTGTAAACTGCCAAACACTAGGAAATTTGTAAGAGCAATTCTAGTCTAACTTAGTGCCTGAAGAGCTTTTAATATGTGGTGTTTTTTTTTTTAATTTTAGGTGGCTCAAATTTTTCACATTTTAAAAATATCAAACATCTCAAAGATCTTTTATGTGCCCACAAAGGCTTTCATATGAATAAGAAGCTGGAAATGTTGAAGCTGTTCATTTGAGAAAGTGAAATTTAGGATTATGTTTAAATGATGGGATTTTTAGGATATTTTTGCAGTTCTTCAAGTCTGTTTACAATAGCTGAAAAACTGAATAGGAATTCAGCTTTCATTCTATTTCTTGTTCATTTTTTAGGTGGAAACATCATCATCATCTCTTGATAAGTTTACAAAGTCAGATTTTACAGCTTTGTAGAAGAAACACACCCAGTTCTTGTATCAACACACCTGAAGAGAATCAGATTAGGTTTTTCAAGGTGTTTCAATCTGTCTTGCTCTGACACTTTTTCTGCTGTACCGTATCAATACAATTTTGTGATTGTCTTTCATACTGCAATTTCTATAGCAAAATCAGATTCTTTTTACTTTAAGGTGCATGGCATTAGAGCACATAATGGCTGAAGACTTTTTCTCCTTGTGCCTCTCTGCCATGTCACTACTTTCCTTTCTAGGAAGGGAAAGCAGGTTTGGACAGCCCATTACCCACTTTGCATGCATAATACCCAGGTATATGTTTTATGATCAGGTTTGAATAGCTGCTGCTATAGGAACTTGGGTTAATTAGTTTTAGAACTTAGTAATTTCCCCAGGATTTGTGAAGGACCTCAAGTTATGACTTCATCATCAGGCATGGCAAAATCGAAGATGCATATTTCTTGGAAGTGGGAACTTGAAAATTTTAAACCCTGAGCCATAGAGCCACAAAATATCCTTGGAGACTTAGAGAGCTGTCAGTTCTTTCACTGTTTTTAAACAAAAATTTCAAAAAAAGTAGATTCCAAACAAAATTTAAATGGAGAGAAGATGAAATATTATTTATCATTATACTCAGAATAACGTAGTTATTAGGCAGAGTTTCTTACAGAAATGTATCCTTCAAACAATGTCTATAGTCACAAATGTGATGGAAATTCATGGTAAACACTAGTTCACCACTTATTAGAACAACCCTAGATTAAGATGACAGACATCAAAGGAAGTAAGTTTGTACTTAACACAGAATCAAAGCTGATTGCCACACATTTTGCTGCAGAATGCTGTGCCTGAAAAACATAGTCTTAACAAATTAGGAAACTAAAAGTACATACATATGGGATAACCTCTGGGACACAAGAGTCTCAGTAGAATTTCTAACATGTCTGAGCAAATCAAATGGCTGTAACAGGATGACAATGAACCATTAATGACTTTCTTTAGAAACTTCCCCTTTTCTGCGCAATCTTGCTCTTAGGGGGAGTGAACTTCTGAAATAAATCTCTTAAGTGTCCCCTTTTATCATGCTTTAGTTCACACTATAATGGCAAGATGAAAACTTGTGCTCACATATATGACCCCACAGGACACGTTATCCTGGAAATTTACCTGTTGGGCTCCAGCTACTGGTGGTCATTCAGTCATTAGAACCACAGTGGAACCTGGGGTAAACCCCTGAAAGGCATGTAGGATGGCAGTGGTGTCTCAGCATTAATTTTCTTTTTCCTGTACAAAAGTCCTCCAGCTTGCTAAGGTGAGCACAACCTTGAAGCAGATAATTTCATTGAGTGGAAAATAATAATAAACTACCTACACTGTCCATGACTGAGATGCTGACTCATTTCTGAAGCAGAATACATTATCCAGGAGATCTCTTTCCTGCATCAGGAGGGTCAGTCAGACAGCTTCAGATAATACAGTGCAACAGGGTTTTAAAAGCTGTGTTAAATGCCTAACCTAGGAGAAATGCGAACAATGTAAACAGTCAATTAAGTGTAATTGATGTGCACATTTTTTAGTTATGGCAATCTTTGTTGTCATGCAAACTTATAAAGAGTACCAATATCCACCAGTCTGACTATAGAAAAGTTGTTTTGCTTTTGTTTGATGGTGTTTTTTTTCTTGTTTGGTTTGGTTTGATTGTTTTGTGTATTTTCTTTTTTTGCTTTTTAGTCTGTTTAATTTTTTGTGGTTTTGTTTGTTTGTTGTTTGTTTGTTTGTTTCTTGGGGTGTTGGCTGGTTGTTTTTGTTGGGGTTTTTTTGGTAGCACTTTAAAAATATTTGATTATTATAGTTCCACCAAGGCTTTTCAAAACAATATTTATTCTTAGAGAGTACTTGCTTCTCTGAAATAGCAGAGGCTTTGGAAATGAAAAGGAAATACAGAAGCCAGATAGGCAGATGCCTGAACATCAGAACAAAATTTGCATGGCTGCAAATGCACATGAAATGGTTTAAAACACTACTCAAAAATGCCACCCACTGCATATGACTGTCCCTAGATAATGCATTACAAGAGCTCTGCCATGGGTGTGGGGTCCCTCCACAGGGTTCAGATTCACCTCTTACCTCTTTATTCAATTAGCTGTGCTGGGAGATTGCAAAATTCAAGGAGGAGGCCCTAAACAGTCATCTGAAGGAACATGACAGGGAGAGGTTCAGGTATGATGTTTCAGCTCCTTCCTATGTCAATTCATAACACCTGGAGAGAAGTTGTTTGATAATGAAAAAGGACCTAGAAATGTTTTTCTTTCATTCATTCTGAAGAGTGACAATTGTTTTCTTGCCTATTTAATGCTCAATAATAAATCCTTGTTGTATCAGGCAATAAGACCCAAGTGTCTCTTTCCTTATTCAGAAAATGACTGAAAAAATATCCAGGACTTTTCATTCTGGTAGGCTTTTCAATGCTCCAAATAAAATGGGAACTTGGCATGAGTTGAAATTTCAATGCATGCCATTGCTTTCATATCTATCATGCTCAGTAAGAGTCTCTGTTACATTCCGATTCAGAAAGGAAAGGCAGAGTGGAAGTGGGGGCAGAGAGGAACTTGTGGGCTCTAATTTTCCTGTGCTAAAGAAGAAATTACAAAAAGGAAATGGTGCAGCTGTTTAGAAATGCTTACAAAGAGGTACTTGGTTTTGCTAGAATTGTTAATGGAGAAAGTCTAGGCATAACTTTCTGACTTAGAAGAGAGTTCAATACTTCAAGTGATAAACCTCTGAGATTATCTGCAGTAGATGTGACTGCAGTCTTTCCTCGCAGGGGTTTTGTTCGGCTGTTTAATTCCTCACTTCCTGCCTTGGTTGTTGTGGGGCACCCCCTGAGACGTTTATGTTGCTTGACTCATCGAGCCACAATTGATTACATCAGTGGATAAGGGAAGACCTGTGGATCTCACTAAACATCTTTAAGGCCTTTATATGCTCCCCTACAACATTCCTATGTCTAAGCTGGAAAAATATGGGTTTGGTGTGGAATGACACAGTCTTGGTATAAAGACAGGCATTTGTTGAAGAAGGCAGGAACTTCCCTTGGAATGAAAAATACTACCCCCTTTCCTCTGAATTATTATAACTTTGAAATTGAGGAGCTTTTAGGCAAAGATATGGGAAAAGGAAAAACATAAAAAAGTTCTTTACTAGTATGTACATGGATAACAAGGAAAACAAACAACAACAATGGCAGCAACAGCAAAAAACCCCAGAAACCCAGTAATAGCCTTCTCTCAGCTGTAGGGACTTTCCCCTTTCATGTAGTTATCGTCGCAGCCAGTTGGCTCTCAGCTGGGCAGGGCAGGTGCGATGATTCCCTCAACACTCCACAGGGCGCTGTGGCACGAGCTCAGCCATGTCTCCTTCATGTGGTAATGGCAGGTGGGCTGCATGGTGAAATGGGCTGCAGGAACCTTGGAGCAGTGGCTGGGATGGCAATGGCCAGTCATGCCCCCTGCAGTGGCAAACAAAATATAACAGAAAACTCCACAGTCTTAGTAAGAGCTGGAGGTCAGGTGGACAGGGGGTGCTGGATTAGTGTAGTGAAAAAGCCTGAGGCAGTGGCTTGGTGCTGAGCAGTGGCAGCCAGGGATTCTCTGTAGCCACTGCCACACAGAGCCAGGGAGATGTGCCCTCCAGTACGGTGGAGGAGCTTCGGGTCCCAGGTTTTCCTCTGAAGCACCCAAAGAGATGGTGAAAGTCCTTTCCAGTAAGACAGGATGTTAATAAGGTCCCAGTGCAATGGCTGCTCTTACAAGCAACAGCTCACGCTCAGTAAGGAAGAAGCTGTACAGGGCTGAGCCCTGCAGTGACAGTGGATTCTCCCTGTGGTAAGCAACAGTTCGACTGTCCTCTTCTGATGCCAAGGGCCAGGGAGGGAGAGAGGAACCCAGCCCAGCCCATCATCCCCTGTCACCGATGTAGAGACAGGCACGTAACAAGAACATACTGAGTCCACACAGCAACAGGCAAAGTTTGGTTTTGGGCGACCCCTTTTACAGGGGCGTCAAATTTCTTGCATTTACACATGTGATTGGTTGGGGTCTTAGCACCACCCAGCTCACTGGCCAATGATATGTCTTCATTCATGATTCAATGGAATTGGCTGGGGTCCCCTGTTTGAATTTGAATCTGACCTATAATTATCATACCCAGGGACTTGTTTACTCCTCTTCTCTAACAAGCTAGGCTGGTCTAGTTGGTGTCAGGGCTAATTTATCTGTGAAGTTTACAGACCAGCTGTAACTGCCACAACTCCCAAGCCAAAAACTTATGGTATCTCTGTTCATCTGGAGAGAAAACCCCTCAGGTAAGAGAGAAGCCAGCTGCACCCTTCCCCCTCTTCCTCCTCCCAGCCTTTGTTCTTATAAGTGTTGGCATTTATTGTCTCTTAGCAACAAATGGGACAAAATTCCAGAGAGAAAGAAAAAAAGGAAAAATCCTAACCTCCAAGAGAGAGCTAGACAGCCTTGTCCAAAGAGTTACTATCAGTGGTTCAATTCCAAATGGAAAGCAGTAATGAATCGTTTCCGTCAAGACTCAGTATTAGGAACCACGCTATTTAATGAAATAAATGGGCAGGAGATCTTTCTCCTTTTTAATGCCTTTATTAAGAAGAATCAGCTCAGGTGGGGAGAAATCGACGGGTTGCACCCACGCTGCCGCTGCTTCCAGGCATGTCATGGAGAAGGAGGATGATGCAGCTTTGTCCACTGGTCTGGAGACAGAGCTGAGGATTCCGTCCTCCTGGGAGAGTAGCAGATTCCTGCCTTTTTGTCTAACACCCCGGAGTGTGAAACTAAAGAGGTCTGACTGGTCTGACTTGTTTTTAACTCTGCAACCTAAATAAAATACAACTTTCTATTCATAACATTTAATATCTTCATTAATAGCATAGACAAAGGGCTCAAGTGGTGGTGGAACCATTCACATGACCATTTAGTTTGGTGCCATGGGTGGTTTCACAGAAGCATGTCACGTTCTTTAACATAAAAATGTCTGGTATTTTTCAGCATTTAAGTGACCTAGTCATGCAATCAAACAAGTAAATGATTTTCTTGTAACAGACTCCTGAGAAGAGGTTTTAATTTCTTTGGCCTTCAAACAACTGTGAACTCTTGCTGATATTTGGAGGATGCTTTATTCTTTCTTCTACTCACCAAAAAACTACACCTTTCTGTGCACTAAAAGTAGTGTTCCTCTAAATCATAAATGGATTTTTTAGTTAGACAAGAAGATGCTGTTAGTGGTTCCTCAGCTGGCTGCTGAAAAGATTTAGAATAACTTTACTGAGGAGGTGAACAGAGGAAATATGTGAAAAAGAAATGAAATATCCATAAGGTTTCATTTTATCTCTTTCTCTAAACCTCTTATTTCCCAAGAACACAAATCTCAGACTAGCTATTTCAGTTTCTAAGACTATTTTTTTCTCCATCTTCTTGGGTATTGAAATCAAGACAATTATTTTCTTTAAGTAAATCTTATACCAGATGTGTTTTCTTAAAGTTGTGTTTCAAAATGTTTTCCCTGTAATTTGTGAAATAATACATTCAGAGTTTTTGGATAACTTCTGTGTGGTTTTAATGGTGACTGTCAGAAACAGCAAGCAGAAATGTGTGTTCTCATGTACAGAAGTAAGTTTAGATTAAAGTTCACTCATCATAGAGGGCAAAATAAATTCTGATAAGTTATTTATTTAAAAATATTTCAGTGGGCAATAAGACAAAGTTTAATTGAATAAAAATCACCTTTTTGCAGAAGATCATCACAGGACATATACAATACCTGAGCTCATGCTGAGGCTTTAAATGGGTTTATACAGATTTAGAAAGGTAATTGAGAGACTATGTTTGGTTTTTCTATATGCATTGTATCTTCTTATTTGTGCTGCTGAAAATGCAATGTGTGTTTTGCTATGCATGCTATTC
Organism: Passer montanus; assembly: GCF_014805655.1. Classification (NCBI taxonomy): domain Eukaryota; kingdom Metazoa; phylum Chordata; class Aves; order Passeriformes; family Passeridae; genus Passer; species Passer montanus. Next base: position 19,469 of record NW_024363605.1, on the reverse strand, counting down.
TGTACAATCACAGAGGCCACAATTGTCAGGCAATAAAATTTAAGTTGTTTTGAATCTTCTACACATTTTGTACCACAGTCATCACAGTTGTAAAGTCTATTCATGCACCTCATTAATCCATTTTATTTTACTTTATTTTAGGAATCAGTTTTTGTTGGGTTTTGTTTAGAGTTGCCCAATATACAATTTAACTAGATAAAAAAACTAAAATACCTAGCAAAAGTAAATCTTAAAAATGAATTCATTATAAGGCAACTGTGTTTAACCAACTTTATTTAGAAAATAAAAGAACTATATATATTGCTCTATGAAAAATTAATGATGCATGTATTAGATTTACGAAGTAAAGATAATTACATGAGATACTGGTCGATGAGCACTTCCACACAGATATAATATTGGGAATTGCTAAAAAAAGTTGAAGGCAGGTTGATTAAAAGATAACTTAGTGAATACATTTGTGATACAGCCTCTCAGAGCTCCAGCTAGCTCTGTTGGTACTCTGGCACTGTGCCAGGAGTGGGGAACAGCTGGGGACTGGGTTTTGCCCACAGCTGAATCTGAAAAGCCAGTTGCTCTACAGTGCAGAATCAGCAATGTCAGAGACTGGACAAAGGAGAAAGGAGGAGGCTCTCTGTTCTGAGGTTCCACAGGGATGGGTTTATTCCAGGTGAAGTAGACAGGACAAAAGAGCAAGATAAATACTGTCACAAACCAGGAGACAGATACAAAAAAGCCCCAAATAACAGGGAAATTTCAAGGGTGGAACAAGGGAATTACATCAGTAATTTGGGACTAATCAGGGTGGGGGAAGGAGAGGGAAAGGTCACATGGGCCAATGGGGCGTGGTAGATTAGGAGATTTCCAAGTGGGTGTTTCAGTTGGGATTGGCCCAGGGAAGAGAGTGGCAGGGAAGGTTCAGGAAAAAGGGGAATGGTTGTCTTGACAGGCAGGGTAGGAGCTGGAACAAAGGGAGGGGAATGGCTTGAGGGACAGTTTTGAGGAAGGGTACAACTTCGGGATAAACCAACTTCAGGGACAACATAGGGGAACAATAGAACAAACCATTTAAAAATAACAAAATAAAATATGAACCACAACAAAGGCTTTGCTAGTAAGTATATAAGTGATCCCACTGAGGTGATTACCTGGCAGAAGTTCTTTAATTTTATCTACCATCTATTTCCTTAGCACTGCTCATGTGTTTAAAAGCAGTCAAAACCAGTTGCTGTGGGATTTGAAGAAGGCAACTTTTGCAAATATTTTCACTGAAATGTTTCACTCTAATTTTCCCCAAGTTCCCCAGAGCTGGATGGTTGAGCTCTTGTGGAAGAATTCAAGTTATGTGTTTCCACTGCTCTGCATAACAGAGATGAGTTTGATATTTAAAATACTTTTTACATGTTTATAACATCAGTCCGCTTTGAACCACACGTACCTTGTTTGTCAACATGTGGATTAAAGTCAAAACACTTGTTCAGGTGCATTTTGCATTTCAAAGACCTTTTTTCGTGACTTGGTACAGGCCCTGTGTTTTGCACAGTGTCAAGCTCTTAATTTGGTCATTATATTTCAAACTAATAAAATGTCTTTTTTTTTCTGAAAAGTTTGTCTTTTGTGGGAATAGCTTAAATGTGAATTATGTGCAGTCAAGTAGAAATGAGTGGGTGCTATAGTTTCCAGTTTTTATAGAGAGAGAGACTCAGACATTCAAGTAGTATTTTGCTTTTCCAATTCTTTTGTGCAGTAAATGGGGATTTACTGTGCAAAACATTTACATTACATTTTGATTTTAATACATTGTACAATGTCCATAAGATTTCATTTTTTCTTTTATTTTCACCTGACTGCATTGTATAATGCTGAAGTGTTATGAAATAACCTTGCTTCTGTATCATACTTACCTTGATATTGAGTTTATTAGCAGCTCAATGATTCACTGGCTAATGACTGGTTTACAAAACAACAGACAAGAAGGACATCAAAGAATTAGCCACATTCATCAAAACTATCTAAATCAAAGGTACAACTTCACTCTGCAAATATTTGATAAGATTAATTACACTAACTTTAAAAGATAATAATAATAACAATGTATTTATGATAGTAAGGTTTATAAGGTATAAGGTTTATAAAAACTGCTTAATCTACAGCCTGAAACACATGCAGAAGCCAAGTGCATTTTCTACCAGCTGCACAGAAGCACAGACCTTTCATGGCAAATGCTGAGAAAAAAGCTAATATATGTTACAGACAATAGATTTCTAAACTGAGAACATGTAGTTATATGTTATGTCAAAAAGAGAATAATCAGAATGTGCACCTAGTGCTTGGAATTTTGGTTTGGGAGTTTGTGATTGTTTGGTTTTTTTTTGTTTTTGTTTGCCTTTTTTGTGGTTTTTTTTTGTTTGTTTGTTTGTTTGCTTTGCTTTGTTTGTTTGTTTGAATTGGTTGGTTTTTTCTGATTTTTTAGCTGGGATTAAAGGTTATGCAGTAAAAAAAGTCTGATGAGCTGCAGTCACAAATACGTAATTTAAATGCCTTTTCAGACCTTGTACTGTGATCCGTGGTGCGTACGTTAGTATCCTCTAAGCCTTCTTCTCGTTGTCTGGCATAAGTAGCTACCTGGGCTTCAAGGAGAGCTAAGTGTGACGTCTTACACTTTCTGAAAGGTTCAAGTCTGGGACCCTGCTAGAACTGCACTGTCTGTGCAGTGATCTCGCACATAATGATGCATTGTCTCATATAGATTGACCCTTTTGTATTTATTTCAGGGACCTCTGACCCATAGCTCGGAGCCATGTGGCAGATCATCTACATACCAGGAGCCCTGGCTCTCATTCTGTCCTTTTAGCTCTGTCTGATTTTTGGCAAGTATTTTGCCTACTTCATTTCTTTCCAACCAAATGTTCAAGACTGAGCAGAACGTGAGAACTCCTGTTTACTTACTTGAAACTAAATATTCAGTGGAATAAATATTCACACTGAAATCAGAAAGTTTGGGTCAGAACTGAAGGATGCTCAAATAGATATGTGTTGCAGTCTGGCTTGCTGTGAATCCTAGTCCAGCTCGTCTGGGGGGAGCATGGCATAAAATAGAGAAATGGGTGTGGTGAATTTGACTACAAATAAAGATCTTTAACAGCAAAATACAAACACAGACACCACACAGTCTGAGGAGTGATTCAAATACCCGAGCACATGGCGAATGTATCAAGATACAGGGGTTTTCTGAGGGTAAGGGTCCAATCATGAACGTGAACTCGGAATGTGACCTTGTATTTGGCAGGTTTCGAACCGACTGAGAACAAGAACCAGAAACATGACTTAATATAGAATAGTTCCATTAACTTCCCACCAACATACTAATTCCTGTGAGCACACTCTTCTGACTAGGTATCTCCCTTTCAATACCCTGCTTCCCATGCTTTCAGGTTGATGCCTCCTGTATGTGCTACCAAGGCTAAGCCACTATTCATCCCAGCTGGCTGTGTTCCCACATATATGGAAGTTTTTGGTTGGTTTTTCCTGAATAGGTGTCACTAAAATTAGGTTTTGCAATACTTCATTCTTTCACTATCACCAAGATCTAAGAACTGTGCTAGCAAAATCCCTTTTTGTATATTTTATGTATCTTCATAATGTATCTTCATAATATCTTAAGATATATCACAATTTTTAATATTTTCATCTCTTTCTGCTTTGTATTTCCTTAAGTGACATCGAAGTTGGGATCAAGTGTAACCTTATAAAGTTTGCCAATGATATGAAACTGAGTGGTAAAGTGGGCACATTGGCAGGGAGAGCCACCCTGCAAAAAGACCTGGATTGGCTGAAAGAGTGGGCTAACCAGATAAGTCTGAATTATTTTATCTGGAAAAATACAACTCAGGAGTGCAGAACTCTCAGGATTCCTGCTGTCGGGAGGACCCGAGAGTCCCTTTTTCCCAGCCCACTGGCTGAAGAAAGAGTCAGGATTCTTTGACTTGTTGTTGACAAGGTTGTTTATATCTGTTATCTAAAATACTTTCTCTCTCAGACCTGCAGAGGTCTGATCTGAAGGTCTGTAAAGGGCATACTACACTGCCCTGAGGTGGTGCTGTCTCTTTATACTAAAAAGTACATGTACTTTTTTTACAGTTATTTTCCAGTACCTATCATCTATGTTAGACTGTCTACTTCTACTTTAGGCCAATCTAAATGTGCCAGCATCACCCAGAACATGGAGGTTAGAAAGGAGAAAGAAGAAGGACAGGGAACGCCCAAATTCCTCCATCTTAGGACTCCAAACCGCCATTCTAAAAATCCCAAAATTCTGCTTTTCACCCTGTGGCAACTACTATTATGCTACTTAAACTTTTGTGACTTGTAATTCTTCATATAAAGTTGGTAATTTGCTCCATGGATTACAATTGAAATCCCAAGGGTCTTTGGCTTCCTGCCAGAATCTCTGAGCCCTGCCAGGATTTTGAGCCATCCAGGGCACCCAGAGGGATATCCTGGGTTCTGACACAGAAGAGGCTGGGATCTACCTGGTTGTGGAAAGGACTTGGTGGGAAACAAGCTCATATGAGTGATGCAGGAAAGAAAACGAATGTGATGCTGGGCTGCATTAACAAGGGCGTGACAGCAGAGACAAGAAAGTTATCTTTCTAATTTACCCAGCGCTGGTGAAGCCAGAGATGGAATACGGTGCTCAGTTCTTATGCCCAGTATACAAAAAGATGTGGACAGGCTGGAAAAGGTCCAAGGAAAGGTCACAGAGATGATCAAAATACTGGGCTGAGAAGAGAGCTGGGTTGAGATATGTCAAGAGGTTGAGAGAACTAGGTTTGCTTACCTTTGAGTAAAAAAGGCTTAGGGGTGGCCATGTTTCAGTATTTAAAAGGTGACTGCAAAGACAAAGGAAACTCCGTTTTTCTGGGGAGTCATGTGAGAAAGACAAGGGATAATAAGTGCAAGTTACTGTTAGGGAAATTTCAATTAGACATAAGAGGAACATTTTTCACAATCAGAACAGTCAGATATTGTATCTCCCCTGAGAAGTGACTGATTACCCCAACACTGAAAAATTATAAGATAGAATTTTAAGAGGTGTGCTGAATCAGATGATCCTTGAGGTTCCCTTCTAACCTAGTACTCTATGCTTCTATGATTGATATCACCAGAAATATTTTAGCTTCCTTCCCTTAACATTCACATGGGGAAAAACAAAGCCAAGTGCTTATATTATAGAAATTCTGTGTCCTCTGTACACATGCTTGCTTGTATGAAGACAAATTGTAATTCCATGATAACTAGACATATAGATAGAAATAGTGTTTTCTGCTTTGAACTTTCAAGAGCTTTTTATTTTGTTTTTCTTATAAAGGAATAGAGAGAATTCAGAGAAGTTACATAGTATTATGTAAATTACATAGTATTATGTAAAAGTCTTTATTACTGAATTTAACAAGGCTCAGAATTTTATAGGAGGAAGTGTTTCCTCACATTTATCCTAGCAGCTGGTATTATAAAATGTAGCTAGTTCTCAGTAGTGAAGATAGTTCTTTGTGATGGCTAACAGCTGGCCTGGAAGCCTCCCAGTCATAAGTGATCCTGACCATTACTCAACCAGCCTACACTGTTAAGGGAAAGAAGTAAACATCTATTTGAAGAAGGCACTGAGGAGCTGAGAGATTGAAATTCAAACAACAGCCACCAGCCAGTCCCTGATGAGCATGAACACAGGCAGCTATTGGCCAGTGAGCTGGGTGGTAACCAAATTTTAGCCAACTGAGATCGACCACTTGGTTTTCTGAAAACCCTATAAAAAGGAGGTGTACTCAATAAAATTTGCTATTGCCATAGGAACTTAGGAGTGTTGAGTCATGTCCATCTCAATTGCAACACTTCTTTACTGTTTAGACTTTTCTTCTCTGGAATACAGACATGAATCTCAGATAGCAATTTTGGATAACATTTCATATGTACTTTTTAGTAGCATCATCCTGGCAGATAACTCTCAGTCTTGGTGGCAGTGCCAGGCTTTTCTCTTAGTGTGACTAGAATTAGTGGTCTGAATTGTCCTCGTACCCAGTATTGCTCAATAATGAATATTTTTCTTTCAGCTACTATGTTTCCAGTTGTGCAACAACTTTCACAGCCTGATATGCAGTACAGAAAAGGCCAGGAATTGCTAGAACTTTATGACCAGCTGACCTTGTATAAAACCATTTAATCCCTATCACTTTATTAGCATATGTTTCTGAATTTCTTTTTCTCTCCCATTCTTTCCAAATCTCACCTGAAAAAAATGTTTTTTGCTGTTCAAATTATTTCAATGCCTTATCTCAATTTTTAAACATAAATCAGTTCACAAAAAAGCAAGAAAAGTATTTGGCATAGAGCTTAGCTGAAAAAAATTTTGTGAAATATTTCCATATATTGTAAAAACTGCAGTATGATTTTTCTCATTCCATCTCACTGGAATGAGATGGATCCTCACTGGATACTTTCATTTTGCATCAGATTTTATGTTATTTAAATCACTTTACACCTACTTGTTAGCACATGAGATACCACTTGCTGTGCCATGTTAATCAAGGAAGAGTTTTTTGATCTGATCACTTCTTTTATTCTGAGTATTAATACATAATTAATCCTGGAAAGTGAGCAAACTTTGACCTTACTAACCTTTGAAAGTAAGAACAGTTAGAAATCCTACACAGGCCTGGAATCAAAGTGAGTATTTAACAATCACTCGATCATGGAACCTGGTTAATTGAAATAATCTGTTAGTCTCCCTTGACACTGCTTTGCTACTGGAAGGGAAAGAAGGCAAAATTGCAATTTACTGGAAAGCTCTGGAAAGAAAAATACAAAATTAATTTCTAAAACTTTGTGTTGAGTGCCAAGCATTTATTTCTTTGTAGAGGGATTAAGGAATGAATAATTAATAAAATATATATTGACTCTTTCCTATTGAACAGAGGAAATGTTTATAAAATAAAAAGTTGCCAGATTTGTCTATTAAGTATTGTGAGTGAACCTGTCATATGCATTTGGGAAAGCTGCCAACAATAGCTGGAGTTTCAAAGAGGCAGAAAGAGAAAAAGGTATGTGTGTCTGAAAGATTAAGAAAATGGCAAGCCAGTTATGTCTAATAAATAACAGAAACATGAAACCTGAAAACTATTTGCGTGGTTGCATTCTCAGCATCCCCAAACCCTACATTTTCCACAAGAAAAAGAAAATAATGATTTACAATGGAAACTGTGTTTCAGCAATTTTTTAGATTAATGTATCCAGCTAGTATGAGTAGTACTGAGCATGTATTCACCAGTAAGCACTGAGCTCCTATGCAAAAAGAGGGGATGTCCTCTTACATCTTTGCTGTTTTTGTAAAAGATAAGTGAGCCATTGGTGTAAAAGACATGAGTTAGGTGCTTCACTCTGAAGGGAAATTTGATGGTGAATCCCCAAACTAAATAGTAATCTCCCAGTGTTTTAATTGAGGAGGAGAGAAATTGGAAGATCTCTTGCATGTGTTTAAGTGTTGTAGAAAATATGTCAAATAAATATCAAATGTTTCATCCTGTAATTTTGTAATCATCAATTTGATTGAATGCAGATTGTTTAAAATACCTTAAATAAACTGTGCATTTCTACATGCATCTCTGACTGCTCCACATGTCTTTTGAGAAAATATTCTGTCTCTTTCTTCTGTTCCTCTGCAAGCTAAAAGAATTTCCATACCTGATTCTATAGAAAAAAAGAAAAAAACATTAAGTAATTTTTTTATTTAACTGCAGCAATATGATCAGAACAATAATTCTTGACTCCAGAGAGAATCCAACCATCTAACATATTAATTGCCATCCATTTTTTCCTATGGAATTGCATCTCTGAAGCATTGTTAAGAAAGGAGATTACTGTGATTGTCACAGTCAAGACAGACACATGACACAACACTCAAGGTTGATGCGGCAACAGCAAATTTTTATTGAGTACAGTTCCCTTTATATGATTTTTGAAAGCCAGTGAGGTTGTCCTGATTGGCTGAATTTGGTCGCCACCCAGGCCAATAGCTGTCTGCGTCCCCAGCAGCCTAAACTGGTTCCCTAACAGCCTAGAATGGCATTGAGTTATAATTAGGGTTATCTGTGAGGCCTCCAGGCTGGCTGTTAGCCATGATGGAGCAAATTATGATATTGGAGCTTGCTTGGGGAATAACATACCACTACACTGCAATGTTTCAGGAATGACACATCTTGAGTAAAGCATATCCCACACAAAAAATGTGTATTTGGTGGTTGAAAAGCTCTTTGGTTAACACACTTGAGGAAGCTGTTGTCTAATGATTACTAACCTGAAGACTAAATAGATAAGATCTCACACATAAACCACATGAAATTACATTAAGAAAGTGACACTGTTTTCTTTCTTTAGCATCACAACATCAGAGCTTGAATGTTTATAGCTTCTTCAAGCAAGAATCTGAGATACGCTGAACAGAAACACGTTCTCCTAAGCCTAGGTGAATCACAAAATGAAGAACATGCCATTTGGATTTTCACACAAATATCAAGGCTTTTATATGTTCTTCAGTACTCAAGAACAGCTCTTTTCATCATTGAAGTCTTGAGTATTCAGAGTTGAAGGCCCTGTATCTTCTACTCCAATTACAGCTCTTTTAAAATACCAGTTCAGTCCATACTTTCTAAGCAATTTTTACTCCCTAAGGCCTCTGAAATCTGATACTGAAAACCATGCTCCTTAGATTTTCCTAAAGCATTTTATATATAGGAAAAACTTCTTCATCAGCATTAAAAGTGGAGTAAAAATACATAATGGTAATGCAGATGTTGACAGAATCAACTCGATATTTGTAAATCTTCACATGAAAGTTGAAGCTGGACATTCACAAATACAAAAGTTTTCATTTATAACAACTACTCTAGAAAACGTTGATCCTGAAATATCATGACAACAGAAACAATATACAGTGAACCTCTTCAGTACATAGAAACAAAAAATAATTCCTCCATGCAATAAAATAAATAGCATGGTGGGAGATTTCGTTTTAGTTATTGCTAGCAGATCAGCAGAAGAAGCATTTTTCACTTTTAATTGATGGTGGCATGGAGGAGAAGTGAGATTTGGAGTACCGACTTTCAACTAAAAGAGCATGAAGGATGAAAGCCCCTTCTGGAAATACTGAAGGAGCTTAGTTTGGAGCACAGTGTTTTTTGAAGACAGGCTGCTGTATTTTTCCTGATTTTTAAACATCCGGCAACATCCAGCCAATGTCCATTCACAGCTTGTCATATTGCTTTCTGAAGGCTTACAAATATTTGCAGTCCATCTTTGCATTTTAACTGAAGTCTAAATATTAAAAAAGGGCTCACCACATGTTTTTCACTTATAATTCTTCCCACTTCTCTCCATCGTGTAACTCCAACTTCTTCTAAAAGAAGGCATCCCCTGTCTTCCAGTCCTAACCCAAATGAGAACAGGATTTGTACGTAATGATCGAAGAGGTTTGCTGTGACTCTGATTGTGGATTCTGGCAAATCCCTCTCAGCAGGAACACCATGACTGTGAGTCCCTGTCTGCCTCACACATTGCCCTGGAACCAGCTGCACTGAATGCCATGGTAATACCAGCCATCTGGGAGCCACAGAAGTCATAGGTGTGATTCAGTTTTCTAAATTCAGACTAATTAGTCTCCAATGAGCTAAAAAGCATTTTATTTATATATTAGAATTTATTTCTTTCCTTTCTTCATCCCACTGTTTTAATTGTATAACATAGTGCTACAAAATATGCTTACTTTAATGTTTTGCTTAAAACCCTCCTGACCTCTAACGTTTTGCTTAAAACACACTGTATCAGATTTTCTGATTCTTTTCTAGCTATATATTACATATAATTGAATTTAGCTGCAATAAGTATGTGAGCAAAAGTATTCAACACAGGGGAAAGATGTTCAGAGTAATTTTTGCTTGTGTGATTTATTTATGAACACAAGTTATAATATTTTTAGCAGATTTTTCTGGATTATTTTCCTTAGTTCTTTTTCATTCTCCTACTCTCATTCTCCTAACTTTTTAAACCATATTTCATAAGTCTTCTCTTACTTTTTATATTTTAGTAATAAAGTTGTCCCAGTGGCTCATTTGGGAGTGTAAGGCGTCTGCTTACTTGTGGCCAAGACAGAAACTATAATGAAAAGATGTGACTGTACCTCAAATCCCCTGTAACAAGCCAAATGCCACCTCTGACCTCTTTCAGCACAGAGTTCTTGTGCCTGTGTTGTACAAAACAAGGTCTTTCTAGAACAGAAACTCTGCATATATGATGTTTAGTGTATACAAGTTTATAATTTAACTGCATAGCTATGCCATAAGCCCTTCTTAGGCCTCTGTCACGTACCCCAAACCACAAAATCATAAAAAGGGGAAAGACTGGAAATAACCTCCTGGAAGTCATCTGGCCCAGCCTCCTTGATCAAGCAGCGTAGCACAGAGCACATTGCTCAGGATTGTGTCCAAACACACCGCTTGTCTACCTCACATCCGTGACATTGAATTTACCATCCGAAGAGACACCCTAAGTCTTTGTGGACTATGGTCACTTAATCTAGTCCTGATTTGTCAAGAATTAATTTACGGATCCCTCTGTAGAAGGAAGCCAGTTGCACCTTTTGAATATACACTTGGAAATGGCGATTGTGGAGGTGGTGACACAGCTATTGCTTCAGACCAGATTTCTCAGCAGCATTTTGAAAGCCTGGGTGACTTAATGACTCATGAGAGCAAAAACTGTCTTGCTATGAGCATGCAGGGGCTTTGACTGATCTATGACCTACTGACAAACATGGAGGATCAATTAAAGGTTATTAAGTGACTATTACCCAGAGAGATCAAATCAGCCTATTTCAGTCTGTGTAATGAAAGGAGTCCCAGAGCCAAATTAAAAAAAAAAAAAAACAAACAACTTTGCATATTCCATGCCATGCTTTTCCAGTTCTCCTACCCTCTGTAGACACATAGTTTTTTCACCATTGTCATGCCATTCCTTTCTTGTCTCACAATCATGGTTGTGAACTCAACCTGAATTAATGTATTTTAATTCCTCTTCCAAAACTTTCAAGAATAATAATTAAAAATTAAAAAAAAAACCAAACCAAACAAAAACAACATGCTTTTCCTTTCTTTCTTTGCCAGCGTGATTTTTCAGCCTTGAAAGTACTTTGTTTCTTCTGTCAAAAATGAAGATTGGCAAAGATATGTACTTGGATGTTTTAAGTTATTTGATAATGTAAACACACTGACTAAGATAGGCAGACTCCTTGGAATGAGACTATACTTGTGAGAATTTTACTAAAAAGTCTCAGGCTCACAGAGAGTGAGTAAAACAACAGGGATCAGTAGATGCCAAAATTAATGTCATTTCAATTCCCTTAATGGAAAGTGCAGCTTTCACTCACTCATCAGAGTATGTCCTGATGCTGTGAGAAAAAAACAATCACTCCTTTTCTTTGGTGGAGTTCAGTAAGTGAAGGAATGGGACAGCTTTAGGAGGTCTATAACTGCCCAGGTAGATTGGCATTAACAGACACCGACTCGACCAGCCTAGCTCGTTAGAGAAATAGAAGTAAACAAATCCCCAAGTACATTACAGATAGGTCAGGCTCAAAGTCAAACAGGGACCTCAGCCAATCCCTTGGAACTATGAATGCACCTATATCATTGGCCAGTGAGCTAGGTGGAGTTAAGACCCTTATCCAAATATATATGTAAGCATGGAAAGTGTGAAGCTCCTATAAAAAGAGGTGCCCAACAATAAACCTCGGTTGTTGCTGCATGAACATCGGTGTTTTCTTGTCACATTCCTGTCTCCAAAACTAGGACACAGAAATTATGCTTTTTCTTCTCTACAAAGGATATTTGTAACTTAATTATGGTAAATTGATGTGTGTCAACATAGAAACAAAAAAAAAAGCCAGGAAATACAACTGGCTGATGTCAGAAAGAGATGGAATATGCAAAAATTGGCAGTATCAGGGTAAAGTTTATTGAGGCACCATAGAGAAATATCTAGAGAGGAAAACTTAATTACAGAGAAATGTACAGCATCTTAAAGAAAAAGTCTTCTCAGAGCCACTACCTATTTTCCACCCATTGGTTTTACTTTTTAAAATTTTATTTGCCTTTTATGCCAAACTCTTTCTAAAATGAGGAAGTGGTAGAGTGCAAAACTTACTTTATGCAAATCTGCAAATCATAAAAAACCTAGCCTTTGCTTTTAATAAAATACATCGGTATCTAAGAACAGTAAAACAAGAAACTGTGTTAATTCTGGCATTCATAATTCTGCAGTCTTCATATATATCTCCTCAAGCAACTGACATAGAGGCAGGTTACAGCCCTAAAAGATGATTTTAAGACAAGCCAGCTGGTTACCATTAGTTCAGAGCAGGAATGCTAGAGATAAAATGTGACTTTATGATTACAAATAGAAATGCTTGGACATGGCTGAACCTGTAGGAAATCACCAACAAGTGATGAAATTCTACATTGTTTCCTCAGATGGTATAAATCAGGATGCAGCAAGCACTGTGCAACTGACCCATGAATATAAAGTTTTTGTTTTTTTTTTAGTTTACAACTCTTGCTTTATTTTTGGAAAGATGAAAGCACAGAATGCACACAAAAGAAAACAAATCAGTAGAAATATAACCACCTTAATATTGTGGTGTAACAAATATCATATTGTAGTTACACTTGTCACTAAAATGTAATCGGCTTGATGTTTATCCACTATTGTTTTAACTGCTCTACTTTTTAGAGCCGACTTGTTTAAGCCTTGTGCAGAGATTGACACCCCTTTGTTATCACTAATTACTATTTCCATTTTCCCCTCCAGGATTTGCTATTTACAAGGTTTTTCCTCAGGAACATATAAAATGGCCTGGGTTGAAAGGGATGCTAAAGATCACCTAGTTTCAGCCATCCCATCATGGTCAGGGATGCCTTCCAGTACCCAGGTGGGGTCTCTGGTGAAGGGCACCAGAGAAGTAGAGGGGCAGAATTCCCTGCCTGGCCACACTGCTCATCTCTCCCCAAGGTGCATAACTTTGACATGCATTTGGCAGTAGTAATATATGCCTTGCTGCTACAGAAAAACACTTTTACACAGGTCATTGGAAAGATGCACTTTCAGAAAAAATTATGTATTATTACAGAATTTGTATATAGAATTACAAAATTGTGTATACTTATACAACAACTCTCCATATCCACATTAACCCCTTACAGACTCCACTGATGTGCACTGATTTTTGTGACTGCAGTTATAAAATACAAAGAACTGTATCCAAGGTCAAAAGGCAGTGTATGAGATTAAGAGAATGTTAAAAAGGTGTTTGATGAACTCTGCACTCAGGATACCTTATATTAATCTTTGACAATGGCAGTACTTTTAGCACTAAATATAGCATAATTCAGACAGACATTTCTAGCCTTTTTCTAAATTTAAACACAGTAAAAGGCTCATAAGGAATGCTCCCTTGAGAACAACTGGGAAGAAAGAGCAATTTATCAAATGTTTTTATGTAATATTCTCCCATCTGTAGCTACTTTAAGGTTCAGGAAGATTGATACATGTGACTTAATTGTTTTAGAGGAACAGAAATCAAATATCAAATCAAATACAAAATCAAATATATTTTGCTTTTCCAATAAAATGTATCAAATAGAAAGCAGCATTGTAAGATGCCTTACAATGTTTTTGCATCTCAGTGGTTTCAAATACGAAATAAAGAAACAGACAGGCCATCTTTTTCCCAGATTGAATTTTTTTCTGAACCAGAACTAATACTTAGGTTCTACAAGAAAACTCAGAAACATAATTTCTGTTCAGGCAATCAGCAGCTTTTCCAATGTTGTTCTGAATATACGATCTGCTATGAATGTCTCATCAATGCAAGCTCAATTTTTCCCTATAAAACCCTTCTCTGTATTTCTGTACTTTGATTATTACATATGTCTGAAAATTGTTATCTCAGCCAAGAATAAAATTACTCTGGTTTGAAAATATGCATTTTCCATATAAGAATTAAATTTTTATCCTTCAAACTGTTTGTTAAATGAGTATTGAAAGGTTTTTCAATTACTTATGTGCATTTCTCTAGTCCATTGTTACTTAACTTATCTTCTTTCATTGTTTTTTGTTTGTTTGTTTGTTTGTTTTGTGCCTTTTTTTCTGTCTGTGTGTGGGGTTTTTTTGTTGTTTTTTTTTTTTTTGTTCTGTTTCTATGTAGTTAGCATAATCTTGTCATTCTTCTTTCTTGACATTTTATAATTCTCTTTAAGAAAACTTAGGTGTTAATGGCTCCAGCCCAATAATTAAAGAATTCCTTTTTATTCCTTTCACAATAGAGTGCAGTCCCTAAGAATATCTGAGCTTCATATCACCATGATATCAAATTATCCTCATTCATAAATACTTACAAAACAAATATCTACTTCTTGTCTCTGTCTCTCTGGGAGCCCCTCAGGAACCCCGGCCAGCCCCGACTCGACAAACAGCGGGGGGGCAACCCGGACACGGCTGTCAGCGGCGGGACACTGTCTTGTGCCCTCAGGGTACTGAAGGCAGCTAGGCTAGTCGCCTTTGCAGCAGAAGAGACGCTACAGACATTGGTAGAGGATAAAAGGGACGACTCTGAGCAGGGGTTAATCCAAGGTTTTATTCCGAGGTCCTGGGAGCTTCCACACCTCAGGGGGCCTCCTGCTTAGAGCCCCGGGAGAGGTGCCAAGGTTTCATTTTAAAGGGAGGGTGCAAACCAAAGGTAGATACATTTGCTGGCCAATAAAAAACTTCAGGGATGGAAACTTAGGGAATAGACATTTGGCATGGCATATGGGGTAGCACTTGGGGGGCTGACCCCTGACAACCTGGACCAAAAGTTCTGGATAGAGAGGATGGGATGCCGAGTGATTGACAGACAGCCGGGGCAGGGGTTTGGGGATGATCTCAACAAAGGAAAAGGATTACACAGGTAGAGGGAAGGGGTACAATCTGGGGTAAACCATCTGGGAAAAAGAAGGAGATACAAAGACAAAAACCATTACAAAGTATAAAAACATACTACAACAACTTCTAAGTCTTCCCTTTCTGTTTGATAAATAACAAGTTTCTTCTTGAATACTCTAAACTCCTTCTTCTCCCTATCTAGCTATAGAGGTTTAGCTGAAATCCTTACCTCAGCAACTTTGTTTCAGAACCCGTGTGTGCCTGTTGCCCTTTGATGCCATATTTCCTATTGCTTTCATATTTCCCTTTAATTATTTTAAATTTAAATTAATTATAGAGTAGTCTTCTAAAATCCTAATTCAATTCACAACTGACCCAAGATGGCTTATCAGCAAAGTTTATTGATTTAATATTGAGTGGAACTGGAATTCAACACACCTTGTATGTGCTTCAGGAGGCACTTTATGTTGGTCCCTTGAGAAACCAGGAAAGGGAATTAGGATTTCAGAACTGAATCTATTTTTGAAGAAGGCAATATGATCTGTTGGAGTCATTAAGCAGCTAAGACACAAAAAATTAATTAAAACAGCTGGAGAAATTCTTCCCAGGAATGCACATGTCAGATAGCCTCTTCTTCTTTTAAGGACAGATTGATCTAACTAGTAAGGGTGAGAGAAAGATTGAAATTTGTCATTACACGGTATTTAAGTATTTAAAAGATGAAGTAAAGTCAAGGGGGGAATTAAATAACTAACCAAATTGATGATCTTGATGTTGGTTAATGGAGTTAAAATGTGATTAAGAAAATTATATTATGGTTTAATGGATTTGAAATGAAACAGTAATATAGAAGATTTATGTTCCCCAGAACAGAGTTCCCCCAAATTAAACTGGAATCTTTGAACTGCAAATGTCAAAATGAGTGAAAAAACAAAGATTAAAAATAGATGGATTCAAAAATGAAAGCAATAGAAACAATCTGTCATCCTGACCTGCCTGAAGAACTAGGGAAAATAAGAAGAGAAAATTAACAAATACCTCTTTGAAGTTTATTAAATATGTCTGCATTCTTTGTTTTTGCAAAGAACAGTGAGCAGAGCACATGTTAGCATCCAAAAAGAAATTATAATAAAGTTTCTTAATTACAGAAATATAGATAAGCTGTTACAGCTGGATACACTGAATAAGTCTGATTTATAATTCAGATAAGGACTGCCAATCCTTGATTGCAGTATGAAGATACAAAGGAAGCAGCATCCATAGAAACTGAGAGGAAGCTTGGGGATTTTAAAATTGAGTGCTTGTTTTATGCTGCTAGGCTTGAAATTGATGTGCATGAAATCAGATTGTTTCTTTTACAGTACAGAAAGATTATCACTTTTGATTTACACAGGAGAGGAACAGACAATATGATTGCAATGACGGAGGATGGATATTCCATATGTCCTAACATAGCCTTTCACAAGTCCTCTCAAGAACAAAGAGTACACAAGGCCTATTCTCATTAGAGTTACTTCTGTTTTAATGACAGTTTAATGGATAATAGCAGTGGAGGACACAACAGTTTCTTGCCTTCTCTCACCTGATTTAATATTAAATAATTTTAATACTAATATTCCTCTTTCTCAAATACCTCTCTCTTTTTGGAGTTGTGGTGCTGGGTACCTTCTTGGCATATATTTCAGTAGGCTCTTGGACTCCTATGGAGTACATGCATATACACATACACCCACACATGCACACAGACAGAGAAGAGACACAGTCTCTTTCACAGAATTTAAGTACATCCATCTCTTCAACACTTCCTGGTAGCAGTATTAAGGATTTTGGTGGTCAGTGTGCTGGTTTCTGTGAACACATTTATAAATGTCTGTATCTCTTAAGTTTCCATGGACAATTTAGTTACTTGAACTCAACTTTGTGAATTTTATATCTAAGCAAGAAGTCGATCTTGAAGGTATGACAGTAGAAGGTATCACATTTAATCCTTTCCTGGCATTTGATCCAAGACCTTCACAAAGTCATAAAATGGGAATTATCAAGCTGTTTTAGGAGTCTCTCAGCCCAGGCTCTTGTATGCTCACAAGCTGTCTCACTGGGTAGTGATACCATTTTCAGGTATAGGTATTTCCGTTTCCAATTATATTTAAGTTTTCTATCTAAGAATAATGCAATTTGACTAAATATCTTTGCCCTACAATTAAATGTGGAATAAATATTCTATAAATATTTGGTATTACTCTTCCACCTCAGTAATCTCAGAGTAATCTGAGTAATTGATAGGGAGTTAATGGAAAGAGCATTTTTCTCTGTGGTAGCTGCGGCAGTTCTCTTATGGGTTAAACAGCTGGAAATGTGATCAGAGAGATGTCTCTGAGCAATGTCTTTTGAGCTCTGTCCTGGCATGGAACTAGGTACCACAACTGCATTTCAAAGTTTTATACCTTATCGTACCTTAAATCTCTCCAGGAGACAGGTAATATAATGGTCATTAATAATCTATTATTCTGTTTCCTATGTTCATGGGTAAATTGATGAAAGTCTTCTTGATTTCCTTACAAAAATAGAACAGATTAATTATATACAAAGAGTTTTAAAATGAGAAGTCCATTCTGTGGAGGCTGATAAATGAAATTGTACCTCTTGGGCTGATGTAAAATTTTCAAGCATTATGAACCTGTTGTAATTTTTGTGTGAAAGGAAAAATAAGAAAGTAAGGGGGCAGAGAGTCAAGCAAGTGAAAACTAGTGAAACTGCCTGCCACAAACAACTTGACTTGCATTACTATGATTTTACTAAAAACTCCCAACTTCAAACAGATAAGCAGATAAGCAGATTGAAAGGATCAAAGACAACATTTGGAGAAACATGTAGCAGCTTGCATCCCTTGATGGTCCCGCAGAAGGCCATGTCTCATAAACCTGTCTCAGGTTTATCTAATGAGAAATTGCTAGTTTATGATGGTACTACTATTATATTTCATGATAGATCACAGATAATTTGTAAACCCACAGTAAAATAACTCATTGAATATGCTCAGCTGGAAGGGACCAAAATGGATTATTGATTCTAGCTCCTGGTCCTGCTCAGCACCACCGCCAAGAGTCACACCACAGGCCTGAGAGCATTGTCCAAACACTTCTTGAACTGTCAGACTTGGTGCTGTGAGTACTTCCCTGGGGAGCCTGTTCCAGTGCCCAGCCATGCTGTGGGTGAAAAATGTTTTCCTGATATATAACCTAAACCTCCCCGACACAACTTCATACCATTTACTTTGATTTCTGTCACTGGACACCACAGAAAGGAGATCAGTGTCTGCCTTCCTCTTCCCCTCAAAAGGAAATTGTAGACTGCTATGGGGTTTCCCCTCAGTCTCCTCTTTTCTAGGTTGGACAGACCAAGTGACCTCAGCCACTTCTCTTACGACTTCCCCTCCAGACCCTTCATCATCTTCATGGCACTCCTTTGGACACTCTCAAATAGCTGAATAATTTTCTTATAGCTGAATATTTGGTGGTGCTGAAAACTGGCCCCACCACTCAAAGTGCAACTACCCCACTGCAGAGCAGAGCAGGACAATTCCCTTCCTCGCCCAGCTGGTGACGCTGTGCCTGATGGCCCCCGGACACCTCCTGTCTACTGACTCATATTCAACTTGCCATCAACCAGGACATCTGGTCCCTCTACGTAGCTCTGCTTTCCAGCATCTCATTCCCCTGTCTGTTCATGCTTCCAGGGTTGCTTCACCCCCAGTGCAAAATCTGGCACTTGTTTTCATTAAACTTCATACAGTTTGTGGTTCCCAGCCCTCAAATTTGTTGACATAACTCTGCAGGGCCTCTCTGCTCTCAAGGTATCATTGAAGAACTTAGTGTGGCTTCGAGTCTTGTATCCAAGCCATTTTATGAAGGTGCTGAAGAGCACTGCACTTGGAATGGAGCCCTGTGGAAGCCCACGAGTTACAGGCTGTGGTATCCTGAATTGCTGCTAGTAAAGTCCAAGGTAAGGAAGCAAAAGGGGCCTTTGCATAGTATCCACAGATATTTAATTTAGCCGTGCAGTAAGATCAGGGTCCAAGGCACAGTTCAGGGTCCAAGGCACACTCATGGGGAACCTCCTCCTTTCTGGCTCCCTAGGGCAAGGGGGGGTGTCCCCTGGTCTGGAGGCAGTACTAAGATGAGGGCCAATTGGGGAATAGGGAGGGAGTGGCTCAGGGAGGTAGGAACAGGAGAATGAGCCAATGGGGTCTCAACAGCTTTTTGAGGGAAGCTTCTTGGGTTTCCCTAACCTAGGGTTACCTCTCAGGGTCCCTGCAACAGGTCAACATTCTGATGTCACCCCATTCACTGTCACCCTTTGTGCCTGACCCACAAGCCAGTAGCTCGTGATGTCTTTATTATGATGTGTTTGTCCAGGACTCTGGTTGCCCGGGGGGCAGAAGCCCA